>NC_061118.1:95964250-95972405 GCF_002878395.1 Capsicum annuum
TATGTTGATTTCCGTTTTATTCATGAGTAGCTAAGTTTATTTGTTAGGGTTATGGAAATCTTGGAGTATACTCTCTATTGCTATGGGTTTTTGAATTTATGATGTGTTAATCCACTTATATCATTACTCTCTTCATTTTGATTGAATTCTCATGGTTGCAAACACAGGGAATGCGCCATTATAGCAATAATTTGTTCGATAGAAAAGTTACTGTTTGGAAAAGAGAGTGTGACAAGAAAATAGGGTTTCCAACCTCTATTTTACATGTTAATGCTTTAGCAGGATTAACTTCTTGGAGAGTTCGTACAATTGGTTGTACACTTTGGATTCGAGAGAACTAAGGTGAATAAATCCTTGATGGTTGAAAAACACTTGGATTTAGAGTTAGAATATGTCTCTCTATAAGTGCATGCATGTATAAAATTCGTATTACTCATAGTTAATAAAGAAGTAAAAGCTACAAGATGGACATAACCCTAACTTGTCATTCTCTGTGATCAAATATTGCTACATATATCATCTCATCGTTACACGGATAATATTATTATGCACGTAAACTGAAACCCCCCTTACCTTGGAACCTTCGATCAGCAGTCTAATAAGGATCGCAATACTTAGTGATCATAGTATTCCCTGTGGGATTCGACACCCAACCCAGTTGGGTTCTATATTTGACAGCAACCACTTGCACTTTCTAACGAGAGTTGTAATTTGGGCGTATCAAATTTTGGTGCCGTTAATGGGGAATACAGTTGTCAACTAAGTTTGTGATAGTTAATAGACCCTTTGGTCAAAGATTCTCAAATTTTACTTTTTGTTTGTTGTTTTTGTTTTGTTCAAGTTTAGTAGAGTGCATGCCAAATACATGAAGTTCTGGTCAACCATTATTACCTATAAATCCTGAACCATATCTTATTGGCAGAATGGATGCGCAACGAGACCTTGAAAGGATAGCTACTCAATAGGAGCAGGCTAGATTAGCTGCATTGGCAGCTGTGCAAGTAAATCAACAGAATGCTGATAACCCAGGTCGGGTACCGAATCTTGATTATGAGGACTTGGGTGATGATGAGTTATTAAATCCAAGGCGTGAAGATGATGGGGTTGCACCAGTGAATAGGAATATCAACAGAGATCGTCAAGCTAGAATGAGACCTGAACGCCGAGTTGTGCAGGTTGCTTTTGATGATGATGATGATGACTTGGATGGGGCTGGTGCCACAGGGGCTATTATTCCTCCGCCCTTGGCACCTGGAGACAAGTTCAATATCACTAGCACCATGATCCAGCTATTGCAACTCAAAGGGTTATTTGGGGGACTTGCAGGCGATGACCCGAATATGCATCTGATTAATTTTATCTCAATATGCAAATCGTATGATAATCCAGGGGTTGGACAAAATGCAATCCGGCTGCACTTATTTCCATTGTCTCTATCTGCAGAGGCAACTCTATGGTTAAATGGGCTAACTCCTGACTCTATTACTAATTGGAGGCAACTGAAAGAAGCTGTCCTAGAAAGATTCTTTCTGCCATCCAAGAGAGCACAATTAAGAGATGAGATAAGCAATTTCAGATAGGTTCCAACTGAAGCTCTCCACGAGACATGGGAGAGGTTCAAGAAGAAGCTTATGCGGTGCCCAAATCATCAGATGACCAATGTCCACTTGATGGAAATATTATATAGGGCTTTGAACTCGGTGACTAAGCTAGTGGTAGATAATGGTGCAGGTTGGTCATTCATGGACCTTACTTTTATTGAGGCATGTGATATGCTGGATCGTATGACAAAGCAGAGTAGAGCTTGAATACCAGGGATTCTGAGGTAGCAAGCTCTACTGTATCTACTGGCATGACAGTAGAACAGAGGCAAAGAGAAGAGGAACGTGACCAGGATATGGCTCACATGAAAATGTAGATGGACCTTCTTACCAAGCATTTATTATCAGGGAAGACAGAAAAGGTCAAGGCTGTTGTATCATAGGGAAGAGATGACTCTGATTTTGAGGAGGAAGCAAATTACTTGAATAATTAGGGGGATTCCGAGGCAATGTCCAAGGAAACCAAGGTTGGAACTATTATGAAAAATCTGGATACAAGGACCGAGACCAAGGGAATTGGAAGAATAAGAATAACAGGAGCGGTTTGTATGTCCCTCCTAGAAATTATGAAGCTACTGCACCTAGCTCTGGGAAGATTTCCATGGAGGACATGATGGCTAAGCTGTTGAAAGGAGTGGAGGCAACCAACACGGGAGTAACTGAGGTAAAAAAAGATTTGTCCTCAATAAATCAATTGGTTGACTCACATTCCACTTTAATAAAACAGTTGGAACAACAAATGAGTCAACTATCAGCGGCATTCAATCAAAGAAAAGCTGGCACTTTACCGAGTGACACTGTCCAAAATCCAAGGAAAGACGGATCATGTTTGGCTATTACAGCTAGGAGTGGTAAAGTGTTGGAAAATCCATCCAAGGGCAAGCCCGTGGTTGATAGTATAGAGAAGAATGTTATTGAAGCAGATTGTGATGATTCTGTAGAAGTTGAAGATCAGGATGAGAACGTTCATGATACTACACCTAGATAACAGCAGTCTGAACAGATTGATAATGGGAAGCACAATAAAAAGGAAGTGGTGGAGAAAACTCTTCCAAATCCACCACCACCTTTTCCTCAAAGACTGAAGAAGAAAGCAGATAACACCAGGTTCAGTAAATTCATGACCATGCTGAAGCAGCTGACTATAAATGTACCTTTGGTGGAGGCACTGGAGCAAATGCCAGGATACGCCAAATTCATGAAGGACCTTTTGACAAAGAAAAGGGCAGCGAGCTATGAACTGGCAGATAATTTTCATTATTGCAGTGCAATTGCCATGAGGTCTTTGGTACAAAAGAAGGCAGATCTGAGTGCTTTCACTATTCCTTGCACGGTTGGATCTTTAGATTTTGCCAAGGCTTAATGAGATTTGGGGTCTAGCATTAATTTGATGCCACTAGCTATCTATAGATAGTTGGGATTGGGCGATCCTACACCAACTAACATGCAGCTTGTAATGGTAGATACGTCGGTAAAATGACCTGTTAGTATCTTGTATGATGTATTAGTGAAGGTTTCTACCTTCATTTTTCCTGCAGACTTTGTTATTTTGGATTGTGAGGTGGATTTTGAGGTGCCCATAATCTTGGGTCAACCTTTCCTCGCAACCGAAAATGTGCTTATTGACTTACGAGAAAATAAGCTTTTATTTCAGATGAATGGCAAAGTGGTACATTTTGATGTATGCAAATCAATGAAGCAGCCCAAAGATATGAATGTGTTCTCTATAGTTGATGTTTATTATGAGGATGAGAAGGAATTATCTTTAGAGAAGCAGCTTACTGTTGAGCCATTAGCTGCTGTGCTTTTGAACTTCGATCGTGAGGAGGTTAAAGAGTACGAAGAAACTATCTGTGCTTTGATAGGAATGGGGTCATATTCTTATGCCCCCAAGAAGCTAGACCTTGGCCTTAAGAATCGACCTTCACCACCGGCAAAGCCATCCATTGAAGAGCCACCAGTGCTAAAATTGAAAGAGCTACCTAGTCATCTAAGGTATGTATTCTTGGGTATTGGAAATACACTGCCGGTAATTATTACTACTGATTTAGGTGAAAAACAGGTAGAGGCTCTCATCTCTATTCTGAAGAGGTACGAGAGAGCTATTAGTTGGACTATTGCTGATATAATTGGTATCCCTCCTGGCATATGTATGCACAAGATTCAGCTCGAGGAAGATTGTGTACCCACTATTCAGCATCAGCGTCGTCTGAATCCACCTATGCAAAAGGTGGTGAAGAAAGAAATCATAAAGTGGTTAGATGCAGGGGTGGTGTATCCAATCTCAAACAGTAAATGGGTGAGTCCTGTACAATGTGTGCCCAAGAAAGGGGGCATGACAGTAGTAGCAAACGAGAAGAATGAGCTAATTCCGCTCAGGCCTATCACAGGGTGGAGGGTGTGTATGGATTACCGGAAGCTAAACTCGTAGACGTTAAAGGACCACTTCCCAATGCCATTCATGGATCAAATGCTTAATCGATTGGCAGGGAAGGGATGGTTCTTTTTCTTGGATGGTTATTTCGGATATAATCAGATTTGCGTTGCTCCTGAAGATCAGGAGAAAACCACTTTTACATGCCCATATGGTACTTTTGCATTCAAACAAATGCCATTTGGGCTATGTAATGCGCCTGCCATTTTTCAGCGATGTATGATGTCCATTTTCTCTGATATGGTTTAAGAAACCTTGGAGGTGTTTATGGATGAATTTACGATTGTAGGTGAGTCATTTGAGTCATGCTTGACAAATTTGAGTATGGCCTTGCAGCGATGTGTGAAATTCAATCTGGTGCTAAATTGGGAGAAGTTCCATTTTATGGTCAAGGAATGCATTGTCCTTGGGCATAAGGTCTCTAAAAAAGGAATTGAAGTTGATCGAGCCAAGATTAAGGTTATCAAGAAACTACCACCTCCAATTTCTGTGAAGGGGGTTTGTAGTTTTCTCGGTCATGCTGGTTTTTATCTGAGGTTTATTAAAGACTTCTCCAAGATTGCAAACCCATTATGCAAACTTTTGGAGAAGGAGGCAAAGTTTTACTTTGGTGAAGATTGCTTGAAGGCATTTGAATGCCTCAAAGGAAAGCTAGTTGAAGCCCCTATTATTGTAGCACCCGATTGGTCTCTACCTTTTGAAGTTATGTGTGATGCAAGTGGTGTAGCCTTGGGTGCTGTACTTGGTAAAAAAAGAGAAATGCTATTTCATCCAATCTACTATGCGAGCAAGGCCTTGAATGAAGCATAGAAGAACTATACCGTCACTGAACAAGAGCTTCTAACAGTTGTTTATGCTTTCGAAAAGTTTTGTACTTACTTGTTGGGAACCAAGGTAGTGGTTCATACAGATCACATGGCCCTAAGATATCTAATGGTAAAGAAGGATGCTAAGCCAAGGCTAATTAGGTGGGTGTTACTGCTTTAAGAATTTAATTTCGAGGTAAATGATAGAAAAGGTTGTGAAAACCAAGTAGCTGATCATCTATCTAGACTTGAGAGTGAGCACATAGTGCAGACCGACCTTGATATTGATGATGCATTCCCCGATGAAGAGATTCTAGAAACTATGGTGGAAAACTTACCGTTGTATGCAGATTTTGCCAATTACATGGTGAGCGAAGTGATTCCTGAGCATCTCTCCTTTCATCAAAAGAAAAAGTTCATGCATGATGTGAAACATTACTTCTGGGATAAGCCTTATCTGTTTCGACGATGTGCTGATGGTATTATTAGGCGGTGCATCCCAGATGGAAAGGTGCCTAGCATACTGAAAGAAAGCCATGCTTTCCAAGTTGGAGGTCACCATGCAGGTGAATGGACAGCCAAGAAAGTACTGCAGAGTGGCTACTATTGGCCTTCATTATTCAAGGATACCTACGATTTTGTAAGAAGATGTGATCAGTGTCAGCAGCAAGGTTCTATCTCAAAGCACCATGAGATGCCCATGTCCAAAATGCTTGAAGTAGAGTTATTCGATGTCTGGGGTATTGATTTCATGGGCCCATTTGTGAGCTCATTTGGGATGAAATATATCTTAGCTGATGTGGACTATGTATCCAAATGGGTCGAAGAAAACACGCTAGCTGATAATGAAGGTAAGAGTGTTGTGGGGTTCTTAAAGAGAAATATCTTCTCTCGTTTTGGGGTAGCTCGTACCATCATAAGTGATGGAGGATCATATTTCTACAACAAGCTGTTCAGAGCCGTATTGGCAAAGTATGGGGTTAAGCAACATAAGGTAGTTACACCGTACCACCCACAAACTAGTGGGCAGGTGGAGGTTTCAAATCGGGAAATCAAGCAGATCCTTGCTAAGACTGTGAATGCCAGCAGGAAAGATTGGTCCAGGAAGCTGGATAATGCCTTATGGGCATATAGGACCATGTTTAAGACACCAATTGGCATGTCACCATACCAACTAGTTTATGGAAAGGCTTGTCACTTGCCAATTGAGCTAGAACATAAAGCAATGTAGGCACTGAAGCAGCTTAACCTGAACTGGGATGATGTTATAAATATGAGATTGGGACAGCTGAACTAGATGGATGAATTCCGTCTAAATACATATGAAAGAGCAGATCTTTACAAGGAAAGGATGAAAAAGTACCATGATCAGAGGATTATCCAATGAAACTTCCAAAAATGCAATTTAGTACTCCTTTTCAACTCCAGACTAAAGCTGTTTCTAGGTAAGTTGAAGTCTAAATGGTCTGGTCAATTCAGAATCAGCCAAGTTTACTCATTTGGAGTAGTGGAGTTAGAAAACGATGATGGTAGTGTCTTTAAGGTGAATGGCCAAAGAGTGAAGCTATGTATCGGTCCAACCGACTCGATAAAATGTATAGCCACCATATATCTTGATGAAATCTAAGTAATCGAGATAACTATGTCGTGCCGTGACAATAAATCAAGCGCTACATAGGAGGCAACCCATCATTTTTAATCATTTTTGTTTTACTAGGAGTTTGTTTTTGATAAATAAAAATTCAAAACGAAGAGTCGACCCACGACCAAAATTAAGGCGCTTGGTGGGAGGCAACCCATCCTTCTAATCATTTTTGTTGTTTTTGATTAAATGTAGGTGCATGAAGTACAAAGAAGGAAATTAGACCAAATTTTAATTTGAAAGTGAGTCATGTCAATGGTGGTAAGTCTAGGAATGATGGAACAATACAGGTAAGTGGGAATGGTCAAATGTGTAAAGCTCAACGAGAGGTTATAGGTAATAGGTTAGGCGCCACCTATGCCATTGCCTATGCTCACTTCCTCACATAGGCGATAGTCTAGGCTCCGCCTATGCCAACATAGGCAATAGGTTAGGCGCCACCTATGCCAACATAGGCAATAGGTTAGGCGCCGCCTATGCCATTGCCTATGCTCACTGCCTCACATAGGCGATAGGCTAGGCGCCGCCTATGCCAACATAGGCAATAGGTTAGGCGTCGCCTATGCCAACATAGGTAATAGGTTAGGCACCGCCTACTTATGCTTAGGCAATGGTATAGGCGCCGTCTATCAACATGACTTTTGACTACTGACCCGTTTGTGAATGGACCAACCCGACCCATGGCTCATCCTTTAAATATATCCTCTACCCTTGAACACCACTCAATTGTTTCTTAAACCTAAGCGCCGCCCAATCACCCTTTCGCTCCCCAAGCTCTTCTCTTTTCTCATCTAATCCTACGCTTATAATGGTTATGATTTTTGAAAAGTACATCTCATTGAGTGAAAGGATTCTTGTGGGTATTCTTAATTTTACTCCAGCATGTATTGATTGATATTGCATAATTTTGGGAGTTGTAAGCTTGACTATGTGAGTAACTCGTTCATCGAAGTAATGGTCATGGTTAACCAAAAGCATAAGATTGTGTAATTGTTTCTCTACTATAGCATGATAAGATTTCTATGTGGTTGCTCAAAGATTGCATTGCTCCAATGAAATAAAGTTGTAAATGATAGTCAAGATTACACGACCATTGTGTGCTGCTTCTCTATATCAAACTGAGAAATTGTTATGTAAAGTGAAGGGTTGAAAGTGTGACTGCGCTAATAATGTTATTGGCACATACCACCTAAATGTATGTCGATGAAGTCTGAGTAATCGACATCACTCACTTAATTAGTTTGTGCAAACAAATTAAGTGTGGGGTGGTACCTTCACTATTTTTTTTTTTATTATAGTGAATTTTATGAAATGAGACTGACATGACCCTATTATGATCTCAGGTAGCATGGCTCTAAAAGGACGACAGGGAAAGGAGAAAGCATCCACCTCACAAAAAAGTCAAAAGAGGTCAAGAAAGGACCAAGCTGATTCCTCCTCTTATCAAGTGCCTCGACGCACTTTTGGGATTAAATGGGTTCTGGAGGAGGAAGGGAAGGAATGGTATAGGAACAATAAAGTGAAGAAATATGTACATGTGGATTTGATGTAAAAGGAAAGTTTAGCAAAGAACTGCCCTCGCATTTTGGCAAAGATTATGGCACTAAATCTTGACTTTATCTTCCGAGACATGGGCGAATATAATCTTGATTTGACTCGAGAGTTTTATGCC
>NC_061118.1:96623907-96765284 GCF_002878395.1 Capsicum annuum
TTAAGCAACTTAATCCAACTAAGGGAACAGATAGCACATTCAGCAGCCAATTTTTCATTTAAGCTCGACAAAAAGTTATCCTTTCAATGAAAAACAAACTAATACCAACTGTGCATATTATTGAAAACAATACTGTAACACAAAGAAATCAGGCGGCAGCATCAATCTTAGCCGCAATAACTATTCACATATCATTGTCACAGTATCTAAACAAGAAAGTAGCTAGCAATGATACCAGTCTGCCCTCATAATAAAGAAATACCCCTCCTCTCATATAAGAAATCCAACAATGCAAATATGGGGTTCATCACAAGACTCTCACGCTCAAAAAGAAGTTCCAGTCAGTGTATGCCAAGTGCCATAGGCTTGGCCTTATTTTCGTTACCAAAATCCTCAGGTAGGTCAGCAAGAATCACTATTGGACTTCTGTTAGGCTTGTAGTGTGGTTTGGGGCTGGGATGATATTCAAGGTTATTTAGAGTGGCTATGCCTCCTTGACACTACACTACTTTCTTGAGGCTTAATTATTATCCTCTTTATTTTCTCCTCTTCTCTTATAAGAAATCCAAATTCAAGTTGGGTGCTGCCCTCCTTTCTTTTTATTTTTTCTTTTTTTGAATACCCAAATTTTATTCTTTCTCCTTTATTCCACCCTTTTTCATACTCATTTTACACCACGCACCCCTATGATAGCCACCCTCAACTTAGGCTGTTTACCTAGATCAAGGTGCTTAGTGTCCAAGGAAGGCCAGGGGTAAATAGGTTCATTGTGGTATAAATGGGAAGGTGATAGGTGTCATATGAAAGAAAGGGTCAATTTAGGCTCTAAACAGGGATCAAGGGGTGTTATGCATACAGGAAAGGTTATTTAGGCTAAAGGAGGGTTAATCAACGACGGACTATGATCCTGTCCTAACTCCTATCCTAAGACCATAGTAAGACCAACCAGGAAAGTTTTGGATTTAGTATATAGAGGGAAACAAGTAATAGCTCACATGCACCTAACACACAAGTATATCACAGGCCACCACTTATTTAGTTCATGGAATATTTTTCAGTAATGATCATCAGGCAGCCATAAATAATGCCACAACAAGATTCACAATGGTCACAAGCAAATGTAATCTACAAATGTTATTAAAAAAGACATTGGAAGGATGTTCAAAAGTAGATCAAGGACATGTCACTGCCTTTTTATGCTTGTATTTATCTTAGTTGCCCAAAGCTATGTTACAACAACAGACTACCCTCCACCCTCAACTTAGAATTAAAGCAAAAATAAACTCAGAGTTAGAGTATACCTAGACTGTGTCGGCCTCTGGGATCATGGGTTTCCTCTCATGTAGTACTTGATTTAACATCGCGGCACGGCTTAGGAATCTCGATTACCTCAGACTTCATCAAGACAGTTAATGGTGATACTTATAACTAATTCTTTCAGGCCAATGTAAAGATTCACCCATTGCCCATTTACCTTGAATATGCTACCATTTTTTTTTTTAGTTCTACTACTCCAGATGAGTGGACTTGACTAACCTTAAAAGGACCTGACCACTTAGATTTTAGCTTCCTTGGAAACAATTTGATACTGGAATTAAACAGAAGCACCAAATCCCCCTATTTGAATTCTCATTTCTATATTCTCTAATCATGGTAATTTTTTATATTTTTTTATACAGATCTGCTCATTCATATGCCCTAAGATGGAACTCATCCATCTCATTTAGTTGCCCTAGTCTCATCTCAGTTGCTTCCTTCCAATTTAAATTCAACCTTTTGAGTGCCCATATAAACTTGTGTTCCAGCTCTATTGGCAGGTGAAAAGCTTTTCCATAGACCAGTTGAAATGGCGACATGCTAATGGGTGTCTTGAAAGCAGTCCGGTATGCCTACAAGGCATCATCAAGCTTTCGGGACCAGTATTTTCTGCTAGTATTCACCATTTTGGTTAGGATGGCTTTAACTTCATGATTCTACACCTCCACTTGCCCACTGGTTTGTGGATGGTACGGAGTAGCCACTCTATGCTATTTCACTCCATATTGTTCCAAAGCTGCTCAAAATAATTTGTTAAAAAAGTGAGATCCTCCATTGCTTATGATAGCATATGGTACTCTAAAGTGAGAGAAGATGTTCTTTTTTAGAAAAGCAACAACCCTCTTTCCTTCGTTGTCAGCCAAAGTCACAGCTTTGACCTACTTAGAGACATAGTCAACAGCAACCAGAATATACTTCATCCCATACAAGCTTACAAAAGGACCCACGAAATCAATGCCTTAGACATAAAATAATTCGACTTCAAGCATCTTAGTCAAGGGCATCTCATGTCTTTTAGAGATTGACCCCTGCCTTTGACATTGGTCACATTTCTGCATAAACTTATGGGTATCCTTAAACAATATTGGCCAATAATAGCCACTCTAAAATACCTTCCTGGCCGTTCGGTCACCCACATGGTGACCCCCAACTGGGGAAGCATGACATGCTTCCAGTATGCACAATACGTCTACTTCCGGTACGTATCTCCACATGATATTGTCTACACAGAGCCTAAAAAGATAAGGCTCATCCCAAAAATAGTGTGTTACATCATGCAAGAATTTTTTCCTTTGGTGGAAAGAAAGATTTTCTGGTATGACCTCACTCACAACATAGTTTGCATAATCCACGTACCCGGGCAATGTTTCCACAGTAGTTGCCAGGATTTCCTCGTTAGGAAATACATCATTTATCTTTGTTTCATCACTAGCTTCCTGTTCACCTTCCAATCTAGAAAGATGATCCGCAACCTAGTTTTCACAACCTTTTCTATCTTTGATCTCGAAATCTAATTCTTACAGCTGCAACACCCATCTAATAAGCCTTAGTTTTGCATCCTTCTTAGCTATCACATTCCTCAAGGTAGCATGGTTAGTGTGGACCACCACTTTGGTCCCACACAGATAAGCTCTGAATTTCATGAAAGCACACACCACAGCAAGCAGTTCCTGTTAAGTTACTGTGTAATTCTTTTGTTCTCCGTTTAGTGCTTTGCTGGCATAATATATCAGATAAAATAGCTTATCCCTCTTTTATCCCAATACAGCTCCTAGGGAAACACCGGTTGCATCACACATTATTTCAAATGGTTTTGCCCAGTTAGGTGCAATAACAATAGGGGCCTCAATCAGCTTCTTTTTAAGGCACTCAAATTCCTTCAAGCAGTCATCATTGAAGAAAAATTTCACTTCCTTCTCTAAAAGTTTACAAAGTAGATTTGCAACTTTTGAGAAGTCTTTTATGAATCTCCGATAAAATCCTTTATGACCAAGAAAAATATGCACTTTCTTTACTAAAATAGAAGGCGGTAATTTCTCGATAACTTCCACTTTTTCTCGATCAACTTCAATCCCTTTTTTGAAAATTTTTTGGCCAAGAACGATACCCTCCTTTACCATCAAATGACATTTTTCCCAGTTAAGCACTAAGTTAAATTCAACACATCTTTGTAAGGACGTATTTAGATTCTCCAGAAACATTTCAAATGAATCACCCACCACAGATAAATCATCCATGAACATCTCTATGGTGTCTTCCACCATGTCAGAGAAGATAGACATCATGAACTGTTGAAAAGTGGAGGGTGCATTGCATAGCCCAAATGGCATCCTTTTAAATGCAAAGGTGCCATATGGGCATGTGAATTTCGTCTTCTTTTGATCTTCGGGAGCAATGCAGATTTGGTTATATCCAGAATAACTATCCAAGAAGCAATACCACCCCCTAATGGCTAATCGATCAAGCATTTGGTCCATAAAAGGCATTGGAAAGTGGTCCTTTAGAGTCCAAGAGTTTAACTTGCGGTAATCCATGCAAATTCTCCACCCAGTTACTGGCCTGAGTGGAATCAACTCATTTTTTTCATTAGCAACCACCATCATACCCCCTTTTTTAAGCATGCATTGAATTGGACTCATGCACTTGCTGTCAAAAATAGGGTAAACCACTCCTGCATCCAACCACTCAATAATATCCTTCTTAACCACCTCTTGCATTAGTGGGTTAAGAGGGCGCTGATGCTCTATGGTTGGAATACAATCTTCCTTAAGTTGAATTTTATGCGTGCAGATGTCAGGGAAAATACCAATAATATCTACGATGGTCCACCCTATTGCTCTCTTGTGCTTATGAAGCACTTAAATAAGTTCCTTTACATATTGTTCTTTCAAATCAACTGCAATAATAACAGGTAGCGTGTTCCCTTTACCCAAAAACATATATCGTAAGTGTCCAGGCAGCTCCTTCAACTCCAACACTGGGGGTTCTTCAATAGATGGCTTGGCTGGTGGCGTTGGTCGATTAGCAAGGTCAAGGTCCAGCTTTTTAAGAGCATAAGGATATGACCCCATGACAGTCAAGGCACAAACTGTCTCTTCATATTCCTCAATGCCTTCACTATCATAGTTCATCATGACCGCGGCCAAAGGTTTGATAACAAGTTGTTCAGTTCTGGGCATATCTTGTTCTTCCTCAAAATACACATCAACTACTGAGAACACACTCATTTCCTCATGCTATTTCATTGATTTGCCTACATCAAACCGTACCACTTTATTGTTCACCCTGAATAAGAGCTCATTCTCTCTCAAATCAATCAACACACTTTCGGTTGCGAGGAAAGGTCGACCAAAGATTATAGGCACCTCGAAGTCCACCTCACAATCCAAAATGACAAAGTCTGTAAGGAATATAAAATTTGAAATCTTTACCAATATATCATACAAAATGCCAACAGGCCGCTTTATTGACTTGGCCGCCATCACCAGTCTCATGTTGGTGGGTGTGGGATTCCCCAGACCCATCTTTTTATAAATAGTCAATGGCATCAAATTAACTCTTTCTCCCAGATCACACACTGCTTTAGTGAACTCCATAGTTCTAATTGTCTAGGGAATAGTGACTGCACCTGGATCCGGCTTCTTTTGCATTAAGGTCCTTATAGAAATAGCGTTGTAAAAGTAAAGGTTTGCCTCTAATTCACAACTCACTGCTCGTTTCTTGGTAACGAGTTCCTTAATGAATTTTACATATCCTGGCATTTGCTCAAGTGCCTCAATCAAAGGCATATTTATCGTCAATTGCTTGAGCATTGCCATGAACTTGCTGAATTTGGCATCATCGACCTTCTTCGTCAATCATTAAGGAAAGGGAGGTAGTGGTCTTGGGATGGTTTTCAACATCATTTCCTCTTCCTTCTCCTTCACTTTCTCCAATGCATCAACAGATCTATCCGGCTTCTCTAACTTTACTGGGTTATTTTCTTCTGGTTCATCCGCAACTACCTCACTATTTACAGACTTGCCCACAGAAGGGCCAAATAAGATCTTACCACTCCTAGTGGTAATCGCCAAACATGAGCCATCAGTCTGATGACTCTAAACCATTTCACTAGGTAGGTTGCCACTTATTCCCTGGTTTAGTGTTGCAAACAGGTGGTTCATCTGTTGCTCCAACTGATTGATAGAAGTTGAGTGTGAACTAACCAACTGATTTAGGGTAGAAAATTCACTCTTCATAGTAAGTACTCCTGAGTTGGTAGCCTCAACTTCCTTTAACAGTTCTTCCATCATATCCTCCATAGATATCTTCCCTAAGCTAGACGTAGCAGCCTTCTAATTTTTAGAAAGAATATACAGCCTACTCCTATCATTGTTGCTTCTCCAGTTTCCCTGCTCCCTATCTCTATAACCAGGCTTGTCATGAATGTTTTGACCTTGATTTTCATAGCTATTGCCTCAGAAACCCCCAATTTATTAACATAATTAGCCTCTTCTTCAGGATCCACATCAACACGATCCTGTGAAATCAAAGCCTTTACTTTCTCTGTCTTTCCCGATAATAAGTTCTTGGTGAGTAGGTCTACCTGAGTCTTTAGATGGGTCATATCTTAATCTCTCTCCTAATTTCTCCTATGTTGCTTAGCAGTTATTCCCACAGAAATTGTAGGGCTTGTCACCACAGAATCCCTGGTGTACCAAGCCCGACTCCGTTTGGCCATCCTATTCAATATATCTGCAACATCTTAAAAGGAGAGATCAACAAATGAACCACCGGTGGCGTTATCTATAATTGACTTCATTACAGAGTTGAGATCCATGTATAAAGTCTCTATCAAATGTATGTCTGCCATGTTATAGTTCGGACACTGTGTCAGCTTCTTCTTGAACCTCTCCCAAGTTTCATGCAGGGCCTCAGTCAGGAGCTGTATAAAATTACTGATCTCATCCCTCAACTGTACCCTCCTGGAAGGCGGAAAAAACCTTTCTAGGAAAGCTCCTTTCAACTACCTCCAGTTGATAATAGAATCAGGCGTCATCTCGTATAGCCATAATGTTTCCTCCCCAAAAAGAGACAACGGGAACAGCCTCAACCGGATAGCATTCTGGCTCACTCCTGGTCATCCCCAAGAAGAACTCCAAACAACCCCTTTAGATTTAGGAGTTGGATCATCGTGCTTGTAATATTGAACTTTGCTCCAGGTGCCAACGGAGGAGGAATGATTAGCGCACATAACTTTTAGTTTACAACCGTACTCCCTATCAACGGTGCCATTTTTGATAATGCTCAAACTACACTCTGGAATGGGTGTAAACGATCGTTGTTAATATAAAACCCAACTAGGTTGGGGTCGAATCCCACAGGGAATAGGGTGTGAAGTCAAGTTATTTATGAAATAATTAATTGGTAATTTACTATTTCCTGAAATGGGGGTTTAAATTGCTCAGACAATTGTTAGTCACTTTGAAATTAATATTTATAACCAATATTTTTATGAAATAACCAGGATTATGTTCACTAGGATTTACGGTATAGGACAGATGCTACAAATAACTCAAGGTTCTCACGGTGGTTAGGATGACAAGCTATCTTTATCGATGGTATGCTCAAATGTCTCTCGACCTATTCAAGCATCTAATTTCCTAATCCTCTCGGACTTAGGGAATCGCAACTCACTATCCAGCTTTTACCTCAGGTTAATCAATCTTGTTTCAACGCTGATTATTAAACGAACCCTTTCCGAGTCCCTATCGATAATTCACTTCCTACTGTTTATGATTTCTTTCTCAAGCAAACCAAAGTAGGTACGCCTATTGTTTGCAACTAACAGACATAAGTTATAATATCAGAATTACCAAGAAATCTTAGCACCTATTAAACCTTGAGTAATTAATTAACACCTTATCATGACCTAACCCTAGATCTCACAATCCAGGTTAAAGATATTTAGCCACTCATGATGCAATAGATAAGTACACAAGTTGAATTCTTAATTGAAAGGATTAACTTACAACGATGAATGAAATCAAAAGTGAACTTGTATTTGAATCACAAGGCAATACTCTAAAATATTATTCTTGAGATAGACAGAGAGAAAAGTCGTATGTTGTAAGATAGATTCCTCAATGAATATCTATAAAACCTTAAAATAAGTCTTTAAATAGTCGATCCTAAATAAGCAAATAATATTAAAATTTCTGATTTTCTTTGGATTAGGTGACGGTGCCCGTGACGTCTTATCACGATCTTAACAGCCTGTCATGGACGTCGTCAACTTCTCTGCAATTCAACTCCTTCTGCCTACGGTTGACGGAAATTTTGATGTCCTATCAGGATCTTGATGGCGTGTCGTGATTGTCATCAAAAAATAAAATAAAAAGTTTCAGATTTTCCTCGAAATAGACGACGGCGCCAGTGAAGGCCTATCATGGGCCTGACGGCCTATCACGAACGTTGTCAGATTCTCTTTAATGTTGGTTGTTTCTATCTCAAGCTGACGACGATCATGACATCCTATCAGGAGTTTTACGGTGTGTTATGGATGTCATCAGCTCCTCCTTCATTTTGATAATTTTCTGCCTAAGGTTGACGACGATTCTGATGGCTTGTCACACTTTTGATGTCTTATCAGCAAATGTCGTCACAGTATTCACTTCATGACAACTCCCTAGTTACATTTGACGGCAATTGTGATAGCCTATCACGGGGTTGACGCCTTGTCACAGATGTCGTCAGCCACACCTTTCTTCAGATTTCTCCAGTTGTCAACTTTTTTTCCTTCATTCTTGTTGGTTCTCTATCCCATTAGCTTAATCAGTAAAATTAACATAAACACATCAAAAAATGATAAAAGTTGCTTAAGACCTCATAATTATTCTAGGTTAAAGGCCTTAAATGTGTTCGCGATTGCGCACACATCAATACATGAGTAACATCAACAATATATAATCCATTGACTAAGATATTTCATCAAACACTTGACATACATAACTTATACATGTATGGGGATTTCATAATATCATACTAGTATGATATTTTTCCTTCACATAGGCATTTAATCAAACATGTGGGGAGCATGCTTTGGTTATACAATCATCAACACATGTACATAGGCATTTAATCAAACATGTGGGGAGCATGCTTTGGTGATCCAACCATCAACACATGTAATAATCGAGGATACATCAATCAACGTGTAAATTGAAGGGGGTTTATCATGAATATCACCTAAATCATCACATATTAGAATCAATTCTTGTAAATAAATAGTCTATAACATGGAACAAAACCAACCAACAACATGAACATCACTTTTCAATTCAATCAAATCATGAGCATTCATAAATATACAAATCTTGGATTTTTAAAAGAGATTCTTGAGATTCATGAATGAAAGAGACCCATGAATCAACACATGACATACCTTAGATCTTGATTTAGTGAAGATTGACGGAGAGACTTTCTTGAAATTGAGTTCCCAATTGAAACCCTAGCTTGTTCTTGAGAGAAAATTGAGAGAAACTAGTATATTTTGGGTTCCAAATAGCAAAATCTCATATTAAAGGGTTTAAATAGGGGTGGAAAATTGACCCTTTTAACCCTGGACACGTATTTTAATTTTAGTGAAATTTTTCTGAATTGGACTCCTGGTACGACGTGGTGCTATCGCACCGTGTCATTGGAATTTGATAACTAGAAAATTGAGGGATGGCGCAACTCGGAGCCATCACGTTGCCACTTCATTTGCGACCTGAAAGCTTGGCGCGATGCGCCACTACCGCAAACCCCTACCAGAATTTGACAATTGCCATTTTCTCCTCTGGTGCGGCACGCCACTGACTAATATGGTGCTATTTTACGATGGGAACTTGAAATAGTCATAACTTCTTATCCGGTTATTGGATTTGGGCGAATCTTATATCGATGGAAAGCTTATTGAATTTCCTACATGTCAAAAATTGAAAATCTTGAAAATTCCCCATGGAATAAACATCTTTAAATTTAGAATCTAATACTAGAAATTCTTGAGAAAAAATTTAGTTAGGAAACTTTGGGGTATTACACTAATTCGAATTCCTTATTTCATAAAAGAATAAGAACCTTATGTTATTTATCCCTATGTTCTATCTTCCTATTCCCTCTCCCGAGATCACAAGGTTGACAATATATGTATACTAAGGGTTATCAATCCTTAAATAGTTAAAAGAAGGATGCACAAACAACCAAATATGATAAGAAAATTAAGCAAACTCAATTCAAAATTATAGTAATCAAGTTCTTGGCTTTAACCCTGGAGAGGGAGTTTCTAGCCACAAATAGCCATAATTAACATCCATATAATTGTATGAATGATCAAACACATAAAGAAGATAAATTAAAGTAATTAAAACCTAAAATAAGAAGTTGAAGAAGCCTCCTTAATTGTACAAGACATCACAAGATCCTCAAACGTGTGTATAATATATTGTATTTATAGTGGACCAAGTCTAAGCCTGTAGGAGTAGGAGAAGTGTCTGGAGAATGAAACACGGTGACTTGGTTAATATGTCAAGGGATAAATTCACCACATTGTCTATCATGTTTTTAGATCATTGCATCGCCCCTATTTTGTGTTGGCTCACTGGAAGTAGCCTCTCGAAATTCGACTAAGGCAAAATACTCCTTAGTCTTCCGCCTTCAATCCCTTATCTTATGGAGTTGTTTTCCTTTGGTTTCCAGCCTATATTTCATAAATATATCACCATAATCAACTCATCAAGCATCCTACATGATCAAACACCCATGATTAGAGCTCAAAACAACAAACAATCCATGATGATGAATCAAAAACACGAGCTAAGACTAGGCTAATTCTCATTGATCTTCAACTTTTTGTTCTGACTCTTGAATTAATATGATTAAAATTTTCACATTATAAATAAGTTGTTCCATAGATAGTTACTCATTTAAACCATTTGACATTCAATAAACAAATTAGAATTCATCGAGATTAACTAGAACACACCTAGCTCAAGCTAGTAACACTAGTATTCTCATATGAACTTGTTAAGTACAAATTAAGTACAAACTTGTTTGGAAAACACCTTGACCATTATAATCACATACTTAGACACTTATATGCTTATTTATATCATCATCAAAACATAAAGCATAAGAATTACCCTCAAAACAAGGCTAAATAAACTAAGATAGTTACACTAAGGTGAATAAATACACCCAACATTAATAGTTTAATGGAGCACGATAAGTCTACGACGTTAAGAGGTCAGGGGGACCACAGTCCTAGTATTCATCTCATATTGACTTCAACCACAAGAGATCAAGATTTGTTATGATTGATTCTATTTTTACAAAATCTCCCTATTTACTTTTTGGTATTTTTCAAGCTACTTTAGCAAGTTCGTGATAGATATTGGCCTATTCCTTGTTGGTTCTACCCCAATATTTGTTAGGTTACATATTTGACAGCGGACACATTATATTTCTTAGTGGTATAATTTGGGCGACATCACATGTCATCTGATTAACTCTTGCGACTTGATAAATTGGCATCCACAAAGATCTAAACCATGATCGTACATTGATACCATAATCATAGTTGTGTTGTAGAGTGTGAAAAAATACTTAACCACTTTAAACACAAGAATTTTAGGCCTTTGACCCTCTTTTTTGTAACATATATAGGTACTCTAACTTCCATCCTCTTTATCTTAACTACACACATCATTCAAACACCCTTTAAAACTCATCTTATCCTATTTTACTTGAATTACCTGAATTCTTCTTCTTATCTTGTAATCACTTTGCATAGTTAGAACCCAAATAGAAGAGTTTTCATAATTTTATGTTAAAAATTACTTACTGTTAGTGCAAATCATCGACTGAATTCAAGGACTGATGGAGTATTCAATTTAGAAGCAACCAAATTCACAATCTTCAGGTTTGAAATGGTTTAACTTCATTTGTGTTTTTGTATTAGGGAAGTACTATTTGAGTTTGAATGATGTAATAGGGGAAAGAATTAGGGGAATTAAATTGAGTTAGGTCGGGTCAAATTGGGTTAAATTAAATTTATCACACCCAAAAAATGGCATGATCCCACAATCGTGGTGATACTTTGTATCAAGAAAGATCAAAGTACATACCTCAGAATCTATGACTTTTAAGGATGATCGTGGTATGTAGCAACGATAGTTCCTTAAAATTTTAGGTTTAGTTACCTGAATGATAGTTTTCAGGAGTTTGATCAAATAATTGATACCACAATCATGATGTCTTGGAATGATCATGGTGTTTAGTCATAGGATAGCTCCTAAAACACATTCTTCTAGACTTTATGTAGACGGTTGAACCTACGATCATGGGACCTTTCCATAAATGTGCAACCCTTTTATGGGTTTAGTACTGATTCTAACTCTTTATTTTCTTTTATGAATTGTTTTGCACACTTAGCACACATTACCTTATAATTAAAATAAGTACCAAATCCTTGGGTTGCATCCAAAGAAACTCTTTATTTTACATCCCGACATGACATGGCTAGTTTGGTTACTCGAACTTCACCAATTAGCCCTACCTTATAATTAAAATAAGTACCAAATCCTTAGGTTGCCTCCCAAGTAATGTTTGACTTAACATCACGAAATTACACTGCTAGTTTAGTTACTCAAACATCACCAATTAGCCCATGGATTGCCTCCCATGAAGCACCTAATTTATCAAAGTGACACGACTTGGGTGTGTTTTATTTCTCAAGCACTAGCTAGATCCACTTCATATTTCACCTTAGCCTCGTCAACCTCATCGAGGTAGTGTTTCACCTTTTGGCCCATATCTTTAAAACTCATATCCTCTTTATTTTTTACCTCGATTACACCATAGGGGAATACTGTAACCACTTTAAGTGGGTCATTTTCATCTAGACTCAACTTACCTAGAAACAACTTCATCCTTGAATCAAATTGTAATACCATATACAAAATGTGAATTCTCTTTTCACAATCCTATAATTATAATACAATTTCATGCTCTATTTTTACAAGGCTAAGCTTTCATAGGTACAAAGATAACATTAATTTATCTTACTTAACTATTCTAGTCTCAACTTTGTCATTTAACTTAACTCTAGATTTAACTTTTCCATCACCCACAATGCCTTATGCTCAAGTTCAACGGGCAAGTGACATACTTTACCGTATACAAAATGATAGAAAACACAAATGAGGGTATTGAATGCTATCTAGTAAGCCCATAATGTATCATCCAACTTTCTCGCCAACACTACGAAGGGTATTAAATATTGTCCAGTAAACCCATAAAGCATTATCCAACTTTCTTGCCTAGTAAGTTTTATTTCATAGTCTTTGCCAAAATGGACTTGATCTTACGATTGGACACCTCAACATGTCTGATTCTCTAAGGATGATAAGGTGTTGCCACCCTATGCTTTACACCATATTAATCAAGCATAGATTTGAATAGACAATTGCAAAATTGCAATCCTCCATCACTAATGATTTTCCTTGGCGGGCTAAATATAGAGAATTTATTCTTCCTTAAAAATATTTTGACACTCTTCTGCTTGTTGTTTAGAAGCGCAATTGCCTCCACCCACTTTGAAACATAGTCAACAACAACAAAAATATACTTCATACCATATGATATCACACAAGGTCCTATGAAATTAATGCCCCATATATCAAATAACTCAAGCTCAAGTATTATGGTCATTGAAAGCTCTCGTCTTTACGAGATGATTCCTTGTCTTTGACATTGGACACTGGCTCTTGCATAATCATACACATCTTTATGAATGATGGACCAGTAGCATCCATATTGAAAAATATTATGTGCAGTTCGGGCACAACTATTATGACCCCCAACTATTGACGAGTGGCATGCCTTTAAAATACTCATCATCTCAACTTTAGGAATACATGTTCAAATTAGTCTATCTACACAAATATGAAACAAGTCTAGCTCATACTAAAAGGACGTATTTATATCATTCATAAACTTCTTCTGTAGTTGAAATAATAGGTTTCAGGCACCACATCACTTACCAAATAATCACAAATCATGGAATAAAATCTAGCAATAATGCCAAAACCTGCTCATCCAAAAATGTATCACCAATCTCAAGCTCATCCTTTAGTTTTAACATTTCCTCTTATTTAAGGTGTGATAATTGGTCAGACATATAATTTTTGTCATCTTTCAATCCTTCACCTCAAAGTCAAACTCCTATAATAGAAGTACACACTGAATCAACATTGGGTTAGCATCTTTCTTCGTCATAAGGTACCTAAGAGCTGCTTGGTTTATATGCACAATACTTTTGAGCCAAAAGAATAAGATAAAAATTTTCAAATGTGAACACCATAACAAAAAACACTTGTTCAATCACAATATAATTTTTTCATGTAGGATTAAGCACTTTGCAATCATAATAAAAAGAAAGTAAGATCTTCTCAAGCCTTTGGCTTAGTACTATTCCTAGCCCCATACTTCTAGTATCATACATAACCTCATGTGGCATGGACTAAACTGGTGACACAATAATGGGTGCTTAAATCAACTTCTCTTTCAGATACTCAAACAGCTTCAAGCATTCATCATCAAAGACAAACTTTACCTCCTTCTCCAATAGCTTGCACTAGGGATGTGTAATATTAGAAAAGTCCTTGATGAATCTATGGTAAAAACCCACATGCCTTAAAATACTTTTAATGCCTTTTACAAAAATTGGTGCAAGCAATTTTCCAATAACTTAAATCTTTGTCTTGTCAACTTCAGTCCCCTTCTTCAAAATCTTATGACCAAGCATTGTTTTCTCTTTGACCATGAAGCGACATTTCTCCCAGTTTAGCACTAAGTTACAATTTGCACATCTCTTTAACAAACTAGAAAAATATGCTAAATAGTCTTCAAATGAATCACCAACAATCGAGAAATCATATATAAACTCCTTAATAGTGTACTCAACCATGTTAGAAAAGATGGTCATTACGAAACACTCAAAAGTTATTGATGAATTACATAAACTAAAATCATTCTCTTGAATGTGAAAGTCCTATATGGACAAGTAAAAGTGGTTTTTTCTTAGTCTTTAGGAGAAAATTGTAACCCAAATACACATGAAGAAAATAATACCATCCTCTGCCATCAACATGGTCTATATCTGATCCATAAAAGGAATTAGAAAGTGATAATTTTTAGTTAATGCATTCATCTTCCTATAGCCCATGCAAACACGCCACCTAGTGATCGGACTTATAGGAATAAGCTCATTATTCTTATTTGTAACCACAGTGATTCCACCCTTTTTAGGCACTCAGAGGACTAGGCCCACCAATTTAATAATAGGGTAAACCACCCTCAGATCCAACCACTTAATAATTTCCTTCTTCACTACCTCTTATATAGGTGGATTTAGTCTTTGTTGATGCTTAGTACTCAACACATAATTTGGCTTAAGTTGTATTTTGTGTAGGTAAATTTTGAGTGGAATCACAATGATATCAATAATAGACTATTCAATGGCCCTTTTTAATCTCTGTAATACAGACACCAAAGCCTTAACTTGCCAATATACCAAATCAACTACAATAATAACTAACAAAGTTTTATTGTCTCAAAAAAATCATAATAAAGATGAGTTGGAAGAGCCTTGAGCTCCACGACTGGAGGCTCCTCAATAGAAGGATTAGCTAGTGGGGTCACTCTATTCTTCAAATCAAGATCTAACTTCTTTGGTGCAAGATTTTATGAACCCCTACTATCTAGTGCACTCACCATCTTATCATAAATCTAAATATTATCTCCCTCAAAATTCATAATTATTGTTGCAAGTGCTTCAACTCCAAACCTCTCATTTATAGAAGTTACCAATAAATCCTCATTTATTATTTCAGTTATATAAATCATATGGATCTCCTTTGGCTTCTTTATGGAATGGTATACACTAAAGATAACATGTTCATCATTCAATTGAAGCTTTATTTTACCAGTCACCATATCAACCAATGCAATCCACTCACATGGAATGGTCTTTCTAAAATAATGAGAACCTCAAAGTTAACCTCACAATCAATGATAATAAAACCAGCCAGAAAAATAAAGGATGTCACCTTCACGAAAATATCACATAGGATTCCGACGGACTTCTTCATAGTACAATCCTCCATGAGAAGTTTTACTAAAGTTGATCTGGACAACCCCAATTGACTGTATGATACTAGCAGTATCAGACTAATATTTGCACCTAAATTAGACAAAGCTTTTTCAAAGTTGAAAGACCAATGGTGGATAAAATTATGACCAGTCAAGGATATTCCTTCTTATTAACCAATGATGGAGAGACGATTTCACTACAATGGTGCACATTATCAATCAGCTCAAAACTCACAGTCCTCTTTGCAGTAGTCAAATCCTTTATAAACTTTGCATGACATGGCATTTGTTCAAGATCCTTAACTAAAAGGACATTTACTGAGAATTCTTTCAACATGGAGATGAACTTTTAATACTTTCCCTCTTTAGCCTTTTTCTTTTATCTTTGAGAAAAAAGAGGAGGAGTTCATAAATGGGAGTCAATATCTTTGTGGCATCCCTTTTCTTCCCTTTTTTTGCCTTGGATTTTTTTTTCAACTAGATGTTTTGTCAGGTGCATTCTCATCAATAACTAAACTTTAGATTCATCCTCATTCTCACTATTGTTAATCACAAAAGCTCTACCTCATCCTTAATACCACAGACATAGGTGGATCAATGATCATCTTACCACTCATAGTAATAATAGCCAATCAATGACTATCATTCATTTGATTTTGGATGGTGTTGATCAGATGTGTACCTTGTTGATATTGATTCAGTACAGCAAACATCTAACCAAACTGTTTCTCAAGTTAATTAATAACGGTAGCATGTAATTCAACCTTTTGACTTATTCCAAAAATAATTAGTTTAATTTTCTTAAGGCAGCATTCTACCTTCTCTACCATTTTCACAACTTTCACAGACATGTTTTCCATCTCGAATTGGTCAAACCAACATCTTTATTCCTAGGTGGGACACAAAGGCCACATCTATCTTTTTAGTCATCCTATTTTTTCCAATCACTATCTCAATCTCTACTCTTATATCTTACCCAGTCCTACTATAGTTGTTATCTCTATAATAATTCCAACCTTTATTATACTGCCTAGAGTTCTAGTTGTTTGTATTAGGCCCTTAGACATTATCTTGAAAATCCACCACCAGATTGTCTAGATACTTTACCTTCTCTCCAAAATTTAAATTATCATGCCTAGCTACCTTACTTTTCAAACCGACTGCATTTACCTTTTCTGCTCCCTTTGCTAAAAACTTCAAAGTGAACAAGCTAAGTTTAGTTCTCAATTGTATACCTCTTGAGAAATTAACTTGTATATTTATCTATGCTCTACGAATTCCCCAATCATATAAGCACTTATAGGTATGTTTGTATCTTGGATATTCCATCTGGTTGGTTTCAGTGATCCAATCTAGAATCTCAGAAGCAAGATCCTAATGCAATCTCATAAATGTTCCACTAGTGATAATATCTTCCATAGCTTTGGAATTTGAATTCAAATCTCTATAGAATATCTCAACCATGTTACTACTCGATATTCTATGGTTAGGGATATTCTACAGCTGATCTAAGGCATATTTATACACCTAAGTGTCATTATCTATGCACATTTAACTTAGTTTTGAGGACTTCTCGATGTGATTAGTGAGTTATAAATGGTGTAATTATGTATTTATTTGTTGAAGTACATGTTTATAGTGTTTAAGGTGGTTTGAAACAATTCAATAGACAAAATGATCAAATAGAGTTTAGATGAGAAAACTAGTGGTGCTAGCTGGAGCTATGCTTGTTCTAGTGTACTATGATAATATTTGTTGCGTTGTATGAACTAATGATTATTATGTGATGTTTTAGATACCATTGGAGTAGGTATTGAAGATAGTTAAATATTATCAACATTTCATAATAAGTGGGGGTATAAGGAACAAACATATGTGGAGGTAGGAGCAAAATGGGAGCAAATCCTTACCCTTGAGGAGTGGCCTTGCGCTGCACCCCCAAGGCATAGGATGGTCCTTAGGCATAATCCCCTAAGGTGAGATCACACTTCATCACTCATGTGATGGGTGTGTTCCACACCCCTAAGGCCGTTTTTTTGGCCTTGCGGCACAACCCCTTATGCTCTTTGGATGGCCAAAAGTTGATTTTTTACTTCTTTAAGTTAGGGGCATTGTTGTAAATTCATATAATTCGAGTGCAAAATCCTATGGACAACATACAACCCTATATAAGGAGTACTTATCCATAATTACACTTCACTTTTGGAACAACACAAGATCAGACATAAAATAAGGCATCCAAGAGCTCTATACTAGGATTCTTTCTTCTTTACTTTAGTTTTCTTGTAGTTTTTACTTATAAATTCAATTATTATGATTCTTAGTAAGACTATGAGTGGATAAAAAACTTAATTATAGGGTTTAGGATATGAACATGAGTATTTAGAATTAAATCAAGTTAGCCTAAAGTTGATTATTGTATGTGTTTTTTCATGTGTTCTTGTTATTACTATTTTATTGACTCGCAACTTTTAGAACACATTTATATTTCTATTATGAGACCAGAAGGAGGAAAATTAGATTAGAAATTGGAATATATGGGTGGGTTCTTGTCTTTTAAATGAAGTAAAGATATTATTTATGGTTAGGATATGAATATACCTAATTTGCCCTATTTGGTTCAAATAGGGGATGAAATACAAATGTGTTTGAATTAGTTATTACATCCCCACTCAACGATGTATTTGTGGGTCTAATTTAATTAGACAATTTGAGGTAATACCACGCTTATATTATCACCCCATGAATCAACAACCAAGATAGTTAACTTGACCAACAAGATTGTGTAGCTTCGTAGGATTGTTCAAATTGCCTTAACCATGGATTTCTCCTTATTATTGTTTCAAACACTTTATATTCTCATTATTGTTTAGTGTTACTTTTAAATTCTCAAAACTTGAAATCTCTTTGGTTACAATTCTCACTTACTTAATCTCATTAGTACCTCTAGAATTGGATTGCAAACTAAATACCAAGTTCCTGAGGGATCGATATTCAGCTCGAAAGGCTCACTTTGTTACTTGCACGACCATGTACACTTGTGCGTGTGGTAGGACTCAAAAAGTTTTTGTTGCCATTTCCAAGTATTTAAGAATTAGCAACCTTCTAATTTTTAGTTTTTCTATTCTGTTTTATAAGTGCTGACAACTTGGTCTTAGCTACTGAACTTGTAGTTACAATTTTGAATATCTAGTAAGCTACCAAGGGAAAGGGATTTGGTTGAACCATATCCCAAACCAATGAAATTCTTGCACCAATTTAGGAGAGAATCAACACTTTTCTATCCCATATTACAAATTCAACAACAACAAAGCCATTCCTTCAGTCATGAGTGATGAATAACTAGCCCACAGGATAGTGCGCGATGTGGCAATACTACTTATGACTAATGTTACCTCCAGCATCCTTCGATCGAAAACTGGTGGTATATTTAAGCTTGATAAAAACATAATGAAATCATTACATGCCACCGAAAAGTTCACGATCTTGTCACATGAGAATCCACGGTCTCACTTATAGAATTTCATAGAAACTAGTGACACTTTTATATCTGTTGGAGTCTCCACAGATTATTCAAGGCTTACTCTCATCCCCTTCTCACTATTGGGGGAAGTAAAGAAATGATTAAAGGCTGAACCTTTAAATTCAATTACAACTTGGTAAGACATGGAAAAGAATTTCCTTATCAGATTCTTTCCTTATGGAATAACTTCAAGGTGATGAGTAAGATCTTGAGTTTCAAACAAAAGCCAGATGAGAATGTGTATCATGCATGAGAGAGATTCAAGTATCTTCTTAGAAATTGTCTACATCACTAGCATACCAAAGAGGTATTAGCTTATACTTTTATTGAAGGACTTCACCTGACACGACCTGAACCCCGGGCCATGTTGTATGGGCACCCTAAGCTCACATGAATCAAAGGTAACCTCAATAACCCGACCCAAGCATCTCATCCTACAATAGGAGCCAAAGAACTCCGACTCACAATGTAAGATTGCATAAATAATATTATAAGTCAATATTTGATTCGTGATAACCAACTCACACCCAAGTTCAAAGTTGTTCACATCACCTCTATATGAAACCGAAGTCAGTAAATGTATATGTTGGGACAAACCCCCGAAAATATCCAAAACAAGTCTTAAAAAAACCGAGTCTAACGATAAGAGACCAAGAGGCACATATGCTCCAAAGTAAGGAATCTCACCACTTCAAGTCAATGCACGAACCGCTTTAATCGCTAATTACTGCATGGGAAGAGATGAAGATGCTCCGACCCCTATATCGCGTGGAGACATAGCGCCCGGAGATGGTTAGTCATTGGAAAGCTAGCATGCAACTCAAGGATAAGTGATAAAAGAACATCATCAATCAACTACAAGTCAATATATCATAATTTTCTCATTCATACACTTATCCATGCATATAGGTATATCACATGCCAATCAAAGGGACAAGTCTCATCAATCATGCTTCAAGAACTTATTCATTAATCAAGGACTTTAACCACATATATATTCACACAAATAAGGGATCCTAATCACACACACAATAATCTAAGCAAGGGACTCCAACCTCATGCCCGCTCATTAGATAAGGGACTCTAACCACATATCTCATTTGGACTCTAACCACGAGTCGCTTTCCTCGGTGAGGTGCATTGACCTCAAGAGTTCTCTTTAACCACTATACTTTAACCTCGAGAAATAATCATTGGGATAGGTAATTCAACCTCAATCCATTTATAAGGCAAGGGACTTTGACCTCAAGCAATTAAAACTATCATTTATTGGCATTTGGGACTTTAACCCCTATGCCAATGCATCAAAATACTTTCAATACAATGTTTAGGGACTTTAACTATTCTAGCCAATTCAACACTATACATGACCACATGGTCCTTATGGGAGCCTTCATTGCTCAAACATATCAATAGGCTAATGCCTTCACTTAATGGAACATACAAAACAAGTTATGGTCATCAAGACCCTTACAATAATTGAATACGACATTCTTACCACACTTGGATTTAACCCACAATTTGAGTTCATCTTTATATCTAGGGACTTTACCCTTTCATTAGCCAATAATCAAGGTTATCAATTTCATCATACATGGTTCATAATTCATTTAACACAACATTTATCGTTCATCCATGTTCATTAGGACATTTACCTAGTTCAATACATTAAAAACATATGACTAGACAACTCACTTAGATATTTTCACAAACACCTTAGGTGCATACCTTCAACAGGACCATTTTCATGGTATATATTATTATGATTAGGGTTAGTCAAGACCCTCATGTTAATCAAATTATAAAAAGCACCCACACATGCAATTCATCATCAATATTGTATATAAATATAAGTCTATGCAAGATTTAACATCACACATCATTAGGCAACAAAACCCTTTTCATTTGATTTCAAAACCACCATGTACACTTACTAATCCAAGTATGAAATACATAGGTTTAGAGATATTTAAAGAGGGGAACAGAGAGATATTTAAAGAGGGGAAGAGATACGTGCCTTAAACAAGATGACAGACCAACAATCTTGACTCTTCCTTGGTACTCTATGAACACTTCCAAACCCTAACCTCCAATCTTGCTCCAAGAAGCTTTTGGAGTGTTTTGGAATGTTTAAGTCTTGTGAATGAAGACTTAGAAGGCTACAATGACTTATATAGTTAGAGTATTTAGCATTTTAGTCATGGGAAATGACCAAAATGTCCTTGGTTAATATCTAAAAAGCTCACTCATGCAGGGGTACGACTCCCCTTTACGGTTACTTGAGCCATCATACCCTAGTGTACAAGTAGTACCCTAAATCTTACCCTAGGCCTCTTCTAGGTTAACTACACTATTATGGGTATGAGTGGTCACCCTTGTGTCATAAACAAGGGTATTACTCATGCCCCAATCGTGATCTCCATCCGTAGCAAAAACAGTCTATTCGGTTTTGAGACTTTATTCTATACGGTTGAGCAGTGTATGACTTGTATGCATGGTTACGACCAAGGGATGGCCTTGTTGTATGGAGGACAGTATACTACCCTAACATGATGCCTAGGATGTGAAAGGGAAAGGGGTAAGGGTACAAATTGTGACCAAGGATATGACTCAATGCTCTAAGTCGTACCCAACTCAGAGACACCAGAAGTTGCTATTTTTTAATGGTTCAAAGTCTAGGTGTTTCAATTCTCCCCCACTTGGGATCATTCGTCCGCGAATAATGGGCAAGTCAATAATAAACATAAGTTGACACATCAATATGCATAACCAACCCTTACACAAGTTATAATCATGAACACGACAAGGATACAAAATAACACATATCATGATCATTATCAATCAACCATTTGTTTCATTGGTCTTGGGACTCAAACCCATTAATCATCAAACACTTACTTATTTCACAGCTTAGGGACTTTAAACCATCACTTTGAAAGACATAAAGCAACTCAATATATTAGGTACTTCAACCCATTGTCTATCAAAAACACAAATCAAGCGAGGAGTTTTAACACATTTCTCCATAACAAGCATCCAGAATGGAAAATAAATGCGGGTACTTGGACTTCATGTCCTCTTCCATCTCCCAAGTAGCTTCCTAGGAATTTTGGTTCCTCCATAGAACCTTCACTGAATCCACCTCTTTCGTTCTCAACCGGAAAACATTCCAATCCAAGATCCTCATAGGGATCTCCTCATAGGTCAAAGATTTTGAGATACTAACATCTTCCGAGGGGAAAGCCAAGGAAGGATCTGCCACACATTTCTCCAAATCATAGGCAAAATTTCTAACCCCCTTCTCAATCAAGTAAGGTCCAACATAGCTGGGACTAAACTTCCCCTTTTTACCGAACCACATCACTCTCTTCATGGGAGACACTTTTAAGAATACCTCATTACCAATACAAAACTCTAAGTACCTGCGCCTCATATCTGCATAGGAATTTGGTGACTTTGAGTGGTTTTCAATTTATCGTGAATCACCTTCACCTTCTGTAAAGTTGTTTGAACTAAGTCGGTCCCAAGCAACTTACCCTCGCCAACTTCGTACCCCCCAAAAGGAAATCGACGTCTCCTAACATACAATCCTTAGAAAGGCATCATGCCAATACTAGAGTGGTAACTATTATTATAGGCTAACTCAATCAAAGGAAAGTGGTCATACCAACTACCGCCATAATCAATTACACAATCCCGCAACATATTTTCCAATGTTTCGATAGTTTTCTCTTCTTGTTCATCTGTTTATGGGTGAAAAGTAGTACTAAGGCAAACCTTAGTTCCCAAACCTCTTTGGAGTGAATTCCAAAAGTGGGATGAATATGGAGGAACACGATCCTAGATAATAGACATTGGAGCACTGTACAACTTCATGATCTCCATAAGATACAATTTAGCATAATCTTCCACCGAGTAAATAGTTCTCACTGGCAAGAAATGGGTGGACTTGGTCATTCTATCAATAATGACCCCAATAGAATCACATTGATTCTAGGATCTAGGAAGACTGGTACTAAAATCAATATAAATTGACTATCACTTTAAGTCGGGCAACACAATTCCTTGGTACAAACCACCAGGCCTCATATGCTCAACTTTTACCTGTTGACACACCATACACTTGACCACATGGAAGCAACATCACGCTTCATATTATTCTACCAATAGAACTCCCTAAGGCCATGACACATCTTTGTGGAACCAGGATAAATAGCATAACGGGCTCCATGAGCCACGGCCATGACCCTTTCCCTCAATCCATCGATGTCGGGAACACATAGCTTACCTTGGTATCTCAAGACACCATCATTCCCAATCACAAAGTGCGCAACCTTGTGTTGACCCACATTACTCATGATATTCACTAATTCGGGGTCCAAAACTTGCTTTTCATTTATCTCAATAACAAGAGATGATTTTAAAAAAATAACAAGAGATGATTGAGATACTGGATACATAAACAAACCACCATCATCGGAGTCTGCAAGTCAAACTCCAAGATTTTCCAAATGGCAAATATCCTTCACTGATTTCCTCTTATCCTCATCAACATAAGCCAAAATTCCCATAGACAATATATTAAGAACATCAGCAACTAAATTAACTTACCGGGATGGTAATGAAGACTCGTATCATAGTCTTTCAATAGCTCAAGCCACCTTCTTTATCAGAGATTCAACTCCTTTTGAGTAAACACATACTGTAGGCTCTTATGATCAGAAAAAAAGTTAACATGAACACTATAGAGATAGTACCACAAAATTTTCAAAGCAAAGACCACAACTAACAATTATAAGTCATGGGTAGGGTAGTTCTTATTATGAACTTTAAATTGACTAGAAGCATAGAACACGACCCTACCATGTTGCATCAACATGAAACCAAGACCAACACGAAAAACATCACAATACACCACAAAACCATCACTACCTTTGGGCAAGGTCAAAATTAGAGCTAAAGTTAATTTATCCTTTAACTTTTCAAAACTACCCTCACACGCATTGGACCACAAAAACTTGACCTTCTTTTAGGTCAACTTGGTCAATAGAGCAGCTACAGTAGAAAAACTCTCCACAAACCTTCTATGATAATCGGATAGATAACAACGCCCAAGCACACACACAAGTGTACATGGTCTATCAAGTAGTAAAGTGGCCTTCAAGAAAGCCGGATATCGACCCCACAGGGACTTGATCTAACAATGATTCTATTCTAATTCACAATTTAGATTCAATTGGTGCAAGAGTAACCAACATAGATTTTATAATTTGTAAACTAAAGAAAAGTGAACAATGCAGAAAATAAAAGTCTTGGAACAATTAATGGAGTAAAGCCCAGGGTTAAATCGCTTTAAACAATCATACTATGTTATTGAACTTCATTTGTTAACTTGCTTATCTTGGTTGTTGATTCGTAGGGTTAATTGCATGATCATGGTCTCCGGTCCTCTAACTGTTTACCTAATTTGTACATTACAACTACATCATTGAGCGGGGATGTAATAATCCAATAAGTTCTTTAAGCTATCATCCTACATATGAATCAAGTAAGGACTCTAAGTACATCCCAGTTCTAGACCCTAATTTGAATTCCTTATTTCATAAAATAATACAAACCATACTTTGTTCATTCTCATGTTCTATCTCCCTATTCCCTCTCCCGAGATCAAAAGGTAGAATATTAATATTATTTTTAGGTGATCAATTCATCAAATAGTTATATCAAAGATGAACACACAACCAATAATGATAAGCAAAATTTAACGATCTTAATTCAAAACAATACTACTCATGCTCTTAGGTTTAACCCCAGAAAGGGGGTTTCTAGCCACTCATAGTCATAATCATGATCCAAACGGTTGAATACATGATATAATCTAAAAGAAAGGTAAAGAAATAATGAAAACCTAAAAGATGAAGTGCAGCAGCATCCACAATTGTTAAATCACATTCCCAGTTGTCTAAAAATGCAAATCACGTGTACAATGATGTATTTATAGCAAAAGGGTAAGTCAAAGCCGTGTAGGACAAGGAGACAACTTTTGGCTGTGCTTGGAATTGCCAACGCGTTGCGTTGGGTATCTCGTTGGTTGGAGTGGAGTGTCGCACTGGTTTCTGCATAGGGATAATGGATGTGAAGCGTCCATATAGAGCCGACTCACTGGAAGTTGCAACCAAAATTTTGGTTAAGTGCTGAATGTCCTATCTTTTTCTCATGCCTTTTGTAGTGTATGTCCAATGAATTTTCAGCCTTTATATCATAAAGATATCACCATATTAATCTCACAACTCTTCTTAGATAATCACACACCACATATTAGTCAATATAACAATACAATATCCTCAACGACGAATCAAAACACAAGCAAAGACAAGGCTAGTTCACAACGATCTTCACTTATTATTCCGACTCTAGACATAATCTAATTGAACTTTGCACATTAAAAACAAGTTGTTTCGCATAGAATTACTCATTTAAACCTTTTGGAACTCCTTGAACACATTATAATCAAAGGAAACCAACTAGACACACAACTAGCTCAAGCTAGTAAAACTAGTTTCCTCGATTGAACTCTAAATGACTTAATTAAGTACTGACTTGTTTGAAAAACACTTTGAACATTATAATCACATATCTTGACACTTAAATACTTATTTACATCAACATTAACACCATAAGAACTCAAGTTATCCTCAAAACATGTCTAAATAAGCTAGAATAAGGATACCAAAGTGTATAAAACCACCTCAGATCACTAGACCCAAGAAGCTTTGAATATCAATTGGAGCCGCAGGTCTAGGTCACTTCTTAACCTCCGTGACCATTTGGGGATCTATGATGATCCCTTCACTAGAGATTACATGACCAATAAAAGCTACGGCTTTAAACCAAAACTCACACTTGGTGAACTTGGCATACAAATTATAATCCTTCAAGGTTTGCAACAAAGCACAGAGGTGATCTACATAAAATATCATCGATGAAGACAATGACAAACATGTACAATAATGGATAGAATACCTTATTCTTCAAATCTATGAATTCCTCCAGGGAATTGGTCAACCCAACGGACATGACAAGAAACTCATAGTGACCATACCGGGTTCTAAAGGTAGTCTTAGGGATATTTGTATCCCTAATCTTAAGTTGATAATAACCTGATCTAAGATCAATCTTTGAGAAACACTCCATACCCTGAAGTTGATCAAGCAAATCACCGATCCTAGGAAGAAGATACTTATTCTTTATGGTTACTTTGTTCAACTGACGATAATCAATGCACATATGAAGGGAACCATCCTTCTTGTGCATGAACAACACGAGAGCACCCTACGGAGACATACTAAGGCAGATAAAACCCTTACCTAAGAGGTATTTCAATTGCTCCTTAAGTACTTTTAGCTCTGCCGGAGCCATTCTATAAGGAGGGATGGAAATAGGATGAGTGTACGGAACAAGATTAATCCCAAAATCAATTTCTCTATTGGGAGGAACACTAGGAAGCTCATTGGGAAACACCTCAGGAAAATCATTCACCAGGGGAACCGATTCTAGGGAAGGCTCTCTGTAGACCATTGAAAAATATTTAAGGATTCATATAATAGCCGAAAACAAGGAAGAGCTCCATTAAAATAATTCAATGCAATGAACATATCCTTATAAGCATTTTATCAAACACCTTAGGAGCATAATATAAGCAAAACCAAATTTCCTTACCATTAAACCATTACCATATAATTCAATTGTCCAAAACCACCACTAATGCATAGAAAACATATTTAAAACCATAGGAAATCATAACCAATCATTTAATATCAAAACCCCCAAATCAATAGTTAAAAGCTATAATCATGCAAGAGAAAAAAATATAAAATCAACCATGTAACCTTGCCTTTAATTGACATTACAATCAGGAAAGAGAACCATGCCTTAAACTAAGAAGATTGATGGAAAGCGTTCACCAAGAGAAGCCCCAAAGTAATCCCTTAGTTGAAACCCTAGATCTTTTCCCTAAAAGCTCTTGAGAGAATTATGATATATTTAGAAAGAGTTTCTAAGTGTTTAAGAGTAAAATAATTGGGTAGATAACCTCCTAAGTGCATTGGAAGTTGTAGGTCCTTATTACGATCTGTACCCATCCGTATCCCTAGCAGAATGCAACACCAATAGGATCAAACGCCGTCAACCTTACGAGTTACCTATACAACTCGTACCCAACCATACAATACTTATCCCTAAGTTGTATCCATTCCAATAACCAAAACCATCCCACCATCCAACACTGGTCAGCTTATGGAAGGACTTCACCACTTGTACCCCAGCATATGGCTTATACCATGAGTCATATTGGGTCTGAAGAACTTGATTCCAGGAAATTTTCTAAGGGTCTAAATCTGGGATACTTTAGTATCCCCAACTAGGAATATTCATCTCCGAATGACAGATAAGGTAGGGGTAACCACAGACAGAGTCATTTGCATTATCAAACATCCCTTTAACAAAGTTTGAAAACAAAGAGGTAAAGATGTTAATCTTTCCTTTAACAAACTCAAAAAATAAAAATGTGTTCAAGAACACATACCTTTCACCTAAATATTAGGAATAAAAAACAAGAGCGGATACTTGGACTTCATATCCTCCTCCACTTCCCACGTGGCCTCTTTCACCTAATGGTTCCGCTATAGAACCTTAACAAAAGCCACATCTTTGGTCCACAACCGATAAACTTTTCTACCCAATATCTCAATCAAAACCTCTTCATAAGATAGAAAATCAGAGATATCCAACCCCTCCAAAGGAACAATCGAAGATACATCACCAATGCACTTTCTCAACATAGAAACATAAAATACTGGATGAACCAAACTCAAGCTAGATAGCAACTCCAACTCATATGCAACATTGCCCGCTCTCGGCAAAATCTCATAAGGACCAATATCTTGAGGACTGATCTTTCCCTTTTTACCAAAACGTACTACTCCCTTCATAGAAAACACCTTAAGGAAAACCTTATCCCCAACTAGAAACCCCAATTCTCTACTCCTAATATCCACATAGGACTTTTGACAACTCTGAGTAGTCTTGAGCCTATCCCGAATCACCTTCACCATTTCCATAGCTTGATGAAACAATCTGGAATAAGCAAATTAGTCTCACCAAGCTCAAACCAACCAATAGGAGATCTACACCTCCTACCATACAATGCTTCAAAAGTAGCCATACCAATACTCTTATGATAACTATTGTTGAAAGCAAACTCTACCAAAGGTAGATGCTCCACCCAACTGCCACCATAATCAATCAAATAACCTCGAAGCATATCTTCCAATGTCTTAATAGTTCTCCCCTCCTGCCCATCCAACTGCGGATGGAAAGTAGTACTCAGATTCACCTTAGTCCCTAACACCTTTTGGAAAGACCGCCAGAAGTGGGATGAAAATTGCGTACCGCGATCGAAAATAATCAAAATAGGCACCCTATGCAGTTTCACAATCTCTTGAAGATAAAGCTTCACATAATCCTCCACTGAAAAGTTAGTCCGCATAGACAAGAAATGTACAGACTTTGTTACCTAATCCACGATGACCAAAATCGAATCAAATTGGTTCCGAGACCGAGAAAGACCGATAACAACATCCATATTGATCTCCTCCTACTTCTATTCATGTAACTTTATTTCTTAATACAACCTACCAGGCCCCATGTTCTCAACCTTAACTTCTTGACACATCATGCATTTGGACACAAAATCAACCACATCCCACTTTATGCCACTCCACCAATAGATCTTCTTGAGATTATGGTACATCTTAGATGAACTAGGATGAAAAACATAGCGTGACTCGTGTGCCTCGACCAAGATCCTTTACTGTAAACCGTTTACCTCAGGAACACACAACATCCCTTGGTACTGCAAAGTACCATGGTTGTTGATCTTAAAATCCACCACCTTTTGCCCACCAATGCTACCCTTAATTTTCATCAAGGAAGAATCTAATACTTGCTTCTCCTTAATTTCTATTCCAAGAGATAATCAAACCATTTCTTCCACCATCACAACACCATCCTTGGAGTCCAAGAGACTAACCCCAAGATTTACGAAATTGTGAATATCCTTTACCAATTCTCGCTTCCCTTCTTCCATATGAGCCAAACTATCCATAGATAACTTGCTAAGAGTATTAAAAACCATGTTAGCTTTACCTGGGTGGTAATGAAGACTCATATCATAGTTCTTGAGAAACTCAAGTCCTCTTCTCTACCTAAGATTAAGTTTTTTCTGCGAGAACACATACTGCAAACTCTTGTGATCAGAGAAGATATCCATGTGAACTCTATACAAATAATGTTGCTATATTTTAAAAGAAAACAAAACAGCCAACAACTCTAAATCATGAGTAGGATAGTTTCTCTCATGCACCTTAAACTGCCTGGAAGCATAAGCTATCACCTTTCTATGATACAACAACACACAACCAAAACCAACCCAAGATACATCACAATAAACTACAAACCCATCATTTCCCTCCGGCAAAGTTAGAATTGGAGCTAAAGTCAACTTATCCTTCAACTTCTCAAAACTCCCCTTACACATATCCAACCAAGAAAACTTAACATTCTTCTGAGTTAACTTAGTCAAAGGAGCATCTATTAATGAAAAACTCTCCACAAACGGCCTATAATACCAGTTAAACCCAAGAATATTTAAATATTAGATGGAGTCGTAAGTCTAGGCCACTTCTTCACCATAGCCACCTTCTGCAGATCCATCATGATCCTTTCACTAGAAATGATATGAGCCAAGAAAGTCACAGCATTCACCTAAAACTCGCACTTAGAAAACATAGCATATAACTATTGTTTCTTTAAGGTCTGCAACACCATACGAAGGAAATTAGCATGATCCATCTCACTCTTTGAATACACCAGAATATCATTAATAAACACGATGACGAAGATCTAAATACTGTCGAAACACCCTATTCATCAAATCCATAAATATTGTCAGGGAATTTATCAATCCAAATGACATCACCAAAAACTCATAATGCCTATACCGAGTAAGAAAAGCCATCTTAGGGATATCCACCTCCCTAATCTTCAACTGAAGGTACCCAGACCGAAGATCTAACTTAGAGAAGAACTTGGCACCTTACAACTAGTCAAACAGATCATCTATTCGAGGAAGAGGATATTTGTTCTCGATCGTTACCTTATTCAACTGCCTGTAGTCGATGCACATTCAAAGAGAACCATCCTTCTTGCACACGAACAATACCAGGCACCCCATTGAGAAATGCTAGAACGAACAAGCCCTTTATCTAGAAGATAATTAATTTACTAATTGAGTTTCCTTAACTCAGCCGAAGCCATTATATATGGAGGAATAGAAATTGGACAAGTATCCGGAAGCAAAACAATACCAAACTCTATTTCCCTCTCTGGAGGAACACCTGGAAGATCATCCAAAAAGACCTCTACAAACTCATTAACTACCAAAAAGACCTCTGCAAACTCATTAACTACCAAAACTAACTTCAATGAATGACCTTTTGAGTTAGAACCTTTAACCCAGACCAAATGATAAAGACAATCCTTAGAGATTTACCTCCAAGCTCTAAGATAAGAAATAAACTTCCCCCTTGGTGCTAAGGAACAACCTTCCCATTCTATTTCTGGCTCACTAGGGAACTTAAAGATGACCTTATGGGTTCAACAATTAAAATTTGTATAACAAGAATACAACCAATCCATGCCTAAGATTACATCAAAATCTACCATACTCAACTCGAACAGATCTACCAAAGTCTGTCTACCACACACAAAAACCACACACCCTCTATAGGCCCGTTCAATAATGACCGAATCTCCTATAGGGGTAAAAATAGAAAATGTATCCAAAATAATCTCCGTATCAACACCAAAGGACACAGCTATATAAGGAGTCACATAATAAAAGGTAGAACTCAGATCAAGAAAACAATATTCATCATGAGAGAAAAATTGTAACGTACCAGTAATAACATCAAGTGATGCCTCAAATTCCTGATGGCACGTAAAAGTATACAACCTGTTCCGACCATCACTGGAACCAGAAGTAGTAACAAAAGCAAATGCCATACCACCGGGTGTAGGAATAAAAGATGAAGCCACCAGAATCTTATTTTCCCCTATAGCGACCTTATTAGATAGACAATCCCTTAGTCGATGGCTTACTTGGCCAAACTTGAAGCACTTATTCCTTCCCTCCTTATAGAATCCCTGATGAGGACGACCATAAAACCAACAAGGAGGACATAAAAAAATAGACTAACCTCCGCTTGTCTGAGACTCAGCTCTCTGTACCCAAGAATTATCACCACATGATGATGCCTATCACCAGACTGCTAGGGTAAGGAGCACTGGTAGAAGAAAAGGAACCAAAACTCACCCACTTCTTTTTCTGCCACTTGCCACCATGTTGGCCATCCAGAGACTGGGCACCTCCCTGATTAGAAAACCTACCCCACTTACCCTGCCTGTCTCCATATTCTGCCTGCCTTCTCTTCTCATCCTCAACCTGCTGCATATGAATAGTCAGCCTCGACATGTCTATTTTCTTTGTGAGCAAAATAGTCTTACTCTACAGAATCAGATCTCTGTTCATCCTAGAAGCGAACTTCCTTATTCTTGACCTCATATCAGACACCAGATAAGGATCATACCTTGACAACTGATGGAACTTTAAAGAATACTCCTTCATAAATAGGCTTTCTTAACTAAGGTTCACAAACTCCTCCATCTTAGCTTCCCTCAACTTTTGAGGAAAGAACTGATCCATAAAGGTATTTGAAATGGCCTCCTGCAAACCATCCTCTTTTACATCACCCTTATCTCTATCCCACTCCTCATACCATAGATAAGCAACCTCTTTGAGCTGATAGGCTACAAAGTTTACTCCTTCCACATTAGTAGACCTTATTACCTGAAAGATCTTCTCCATCTTATCAAGAAAGCCTCATGGGTCTTTCTCCACTTTCACTTTCATAAAAGTTAGAGGACCTATCTTTATAAATTGTCCAAGCCTATAGACCTCAATAGACATAATGCTAGCCGCACCCTACTCACCCTGAGTAGCAACCAGTTGGCCAATAACATGCATAGACTAATGAAACTCCGCATTCATCCCGTTGCCCTGAGGGACCTGAGGAGAAATAAGAGAAACTCTGGTACGGTCATGAATAGGACCATGAGATCGATGATGAACCTCGAAAGTCAAATGTGCTCCCTTAGCATTACTTCTAGATGGGGCATAAAAATTTCCTTATGTTTAAGATCTAGGATGAATGATCTGAAAGATGAACAAACAAGGATTAAAAGAGGTTCCAAGACTGAGAAATTAATCTTGAAGAAAGAATACAAAGAAAGTAAAACATTTCTAAATGTCTTGCAGTCTCACCCTTATGAGTGTGGCGCTCTACACACCCCTAAAAAAGACTCTACTTGACATGGCTTTGTGGACTCTCCAAATTGACCATGAACCTAGGCTCTGATACCAACTTGACGCAGCCCAAACTGGGGCCTTGTCGTAATGGTTATCCCAAGTCCAACCAGGACTGAGGACCGCCCCCTTAACCTAAACCTACCACCTTATACAACCTTGGATGAGCTGAATTTTGAGCATATAACAAGATTGCATAACTCTCTCATGAATACTATAGGATAGGGTTACAACCATGACCGACCCAACCGAGTCCAACCATAACAAACCAACCCTTCATACCATACCAAACCTTTTAGAAAATATCAAACATAATATGATAATCAAACCAAAAATGTAATATGATGGAATAGTGAGATATTATGTCTAATGATGCCAACTTCCCAACTTATTCTAATACCAAGGCCAGCACCAATATCGATCCATCCCATACCAACCCCCAGAAGTACCACAAAGCCTCTATCTAAAAGAATACAAATATTCGGTTGGGCCATGCCCCCAACCATGGCCAAAACCAATATACATAAAAAAAGGAAAAAGTCTAAGAATGTCCAACATGAAATGATGCTTTTCGAAAGGATGAAAGCTCACCACTTCAGTCCAATAAGTTATACCCAAATTGAGTACTATGAAGGAGAAGTTGAACGGTTGATTCCTGCATAGCATGGGTATACAGCTTTTAGTAGACGAGTTAGTGGGTGAACACTAACATAAAACTTGGGATAAGGATAAAGTAACGCCATTTACCAAAACCAAGTGAACACCATCTAATGAAAACAACCATATATATATAAAAGTTCTGGGAAAAGGGACCAGGTTTATCATGTCATTTAAGATCTTTACCTGGGTTGTGTAGCTGAGCCGTCCTATGCGCCATATGGGTTCAGCTTTTCTGCTGAAAGGGTCCCAATTCGTGTAGCCGCACGACTAGGCAATATCCTTGGGATGACTAGTACATCCCTCTATTATAAATATAATAATCGCATGTGGCCATCAAAAACCCCTCATATCGTTAAATATGAGTTTTCAATTTTGATCCCCTCAGGACCGCCACCTTCCACGGCTTAGCTTACATTTTCTGCCATTAATGCCAGATTAAAACCAAGTTCAAAAAATCCAATTATCCTTTTATTAACCAAGGCTATTTAATAAACCAATGGTATCATCATACCACCATAATTGCAAGCATGATCCATAGCCAAACCATTTAGATTAAGGGGACATTCAAGTGCCTTATACTTAGCCATATTAAACCTTTTAGGAGATTACTATGTTCTCCACAAGCATTACCAATTATCCATTAACCTTTGTAAACCATTGTAAAACATTTAAGGTTTCATATATAAGTCGAAAACAAATAAGAGTTCCATTAAAATAAGTCAATGCAATGAACATATTCTTATAAGCATTTTATCAAACACCTTGGGGGCATAATATAACCAAAACCAAACTCCATTACATTAAACCATTACCATGTAATTCAATTGTCCAAAGCCATCGTTAAAGCATAGAAAACATAATTAAAGCCATAGTAAATCATAACCAAGCATTTAACATCAAAAGCCCCATATTAATAGTTGAAAGTCATAATCATGCAAGACGAAAAATATGAAATCAACCATATAACCATACCTTTAATTGAAACTACAATTAGGAAAGAGAATCATACCTAAAATCAAGAAGATTGATGGAAAGGATTCACCAAGACAATCCCCAAAGTAATCCCATAGTTGAAACCCTAGCTCTTTGCCCCAAAAACTCTTAAGAGAATTATGATATGTTTAGGTAGAGTTTCTAAGTATTTAACAGTAAAATAATTGGGTAAATAACTTCCTAAGTGTATTAGAAGTTGTGGGTCCTTATTAGGGTAATTAGGGAAATGTTTAGAATACCCCCACTTAAATCCTATAAAAAACCAACACAGGATCACGACTGACCTCCTAACAAGTCGTAACCTCCCTTACAATTAATACCCACCCAATTAGAACCAAGTCTTAACCATGGATCAGACACTGTCCAGTATATAGCTCATCAACCTAAGTTGTTACCTTAGCATACAATCTATACCCATGATCCTTATCCTTGGCAGAATGTAACACTAAGAGGATCAAATACTATCCATCTTATGAGTCACCTTTACGACACTAGCAAACAATATGACACTTACCCTTAAGTCATATCCATTCCAGTGACCAAAACCATCCCACTAACTAACACTGGTCAGCTTATGAAAGGAATTCACCACTCGTACCCCAGCATACGACTCTGACCATGAGTCATATTGGGTTTGAAGAATGGGATTCCAAGAAATTTTCTAAGGGCCCAAACCTGGGATGCTTTATAAGCAATTCCAGCCAGCGCCGGTGCCAATAGCAGAAGTAGAGATAGGCATAGCACATTTTCATATGGGACGAGGTAGAGTAGTAATAGGGGCTCTGTTGACTCAAGAAGCTGCTGAAGAGGGGCAATAACACTGTATGTGCCCAACCTGACCATAATAATAACACCAGTTCTTCTCTTTCTTACACTGGCCATGATGACTCTGACCACAAAATATGCAAAGAGGGTAGGGTGGAGACAACTAAGCACCACTAGTCTGGAATTGGGCACCCTATTCCCTAAACCCGCCACTAAACTGAGATCGACTAGCACCTAACAACTTTGGGTAAGGAGAGAGAACACTAGCCGAGAAGAGCAAACATGAACTCCCCCACTTCTTTTATGGACACTTGCCACTATCTCCACCACTACTCGTAGAAGTCCTAAACTTCTTGCCTTGCCTCTCACTAAGCTCAACTTACTTTTTTTCTCATCCTCTACTTGTTGAAAATACACAATCAACCTAGAAATATCCATGTTCTCAATCAATAAGGCCGCCTTGCTCTTGAGAACTAACTCATAGGACAATCCCTAGACAAACTTATGCATTCTAGCCCTCATGCTAGAAACTATTTCGGGAGCGTACCTTGACAATTGATAGAATTTCAAGGAATACTCGTGAATTGCATCCTCCCTTGCTTTAGGTTCATGAACTCTTCCATCTTAGACTCCCTCAAATCTTAAGGAAAGAAGCGGTTAAGGAAAGCTTTAGAGAAATCTTCCTACAAAATAGGACTAGCATCAACACCTATAGAAATCTTTAAACTTTTGTACCATTGGTACACAACATCTTTCAATTGGTAAGATGAAATCTCCACGGCCTCAATTTTTGAAGCATCCCCATTTCATCAACAAAGCCTTGAGGATCTTCCTCAATCTTCCTACCGGAGAACATAGGAAGTCTTAACCTCATAAATTAGCCAACTCTTGTGGCCTCAAAAGAAATTGTATCCAGAGCAGCACGCTCCGCTTGAGAGGCTACCAATTAAGTCAAGAGATTGATGGAGCAAAAAATCTATGCATTAGTAGTATCCCACTAAGGTACAAAATAGGAGGGTTACTCTCATAGTTGAGGTTGATAGGGACATGTGGAACCCAACAAATATAATCGAATGCCACAACCCTAGCCCAGGTCCAAACTCTAGAAATTGGACGAGCTTCGTCCATAGGGCCCTCAAAAGGGTTTACCTGAGCCCCAGATCTCCTTGGAGGCATGATCTAAAAGATAGAAAACAAAAATTATAGGAATCTAAAACCTTAGACTCTATAGCTTAAGATAGAAACACAAGAAAGGGAAATATTTTCTAAAATGTCTCATAGCTTCTCTTTTATAAGTGTGGCATACTTCATACCAATAAAAGAGACTCTACTTGACACGGTATTATGAACACCCAACTTACCATGAACCTAAGTTCTGATACCAACTTGACATGTCTTGGACCCTGGGTAATGTCGTATGGGTACCCCAAGATCACATGAACCAAAAGCCTCCCCAATAACCCGACCCAAGCATCTCATCATATGATAGGAATCGAAGAAACTCCGACACACAAGTTAAGATTGCATAAATAATATCATAAGTCAACATTTGATTCGTGATAACTAACTCACACCTAAGTTCACATTTGTTCACAACACCTTTGTATAAAACTAAAGTCAATAAATGTATATGTCGGGACAAGCCCCCAACAATAGACAAACTAAGTCCTAAAGAGACCAAGTTCAAAGATAAGAGACCAAGAGGCGCATGTCTTCCAAAGTAAGGAAAATCACAAATTCAAGTCAATGCATAAACTAGTTTAATCGCCTAATCACTGTGCAGGAAGAGAAGAAGATGGTCTGGCTCCTAAGGCGATTAGCGGTTAGAAAGTTAGTATGTAACTCAAGGATAAGTGATAAAAAAATATTATCAATAAACAACAAGTCAATGTATTGAAATACACTTATCCATGCATATGGGTATATCACATGCAAATCAAAGGGATAAGTCTCATCAATTATGCTTCAGGTGCTCATTCATTAACCAAAGACTTTAACCACATATACATTTGCAAAAAAATGGACTCGAATCACACATACAATCATCTAGGAAAGGGACCCTAGCCTCATCCCACTCATTAGACAAGGTACTCTGACCACATGTCACATTTGAACTTTAACTATGAATCATTTCCTTTGGTGATGTTCTTTGACCTCATGAGATATCTTTAAGCACGGGACTTTAACCTTGAGCAATAATCATTGGTCAAGGGACTTCAACCTCAAGTCATTCATAAGGAAACGGACTTTGACATCAAGCCATCACAATTATTATTTGTTGGCATTTGAGACTTTAACCCCTTTGCCCATGCATCAACATACCTTCAAGACAATATTTAGGGACTTTAACCATTCTAGCCAATTCAACACTATACATGACCACATGATCCTTATAGGAGACTTCACTGCTCAACCATCTCAATAGGCCAATGCCTTCACTTAATCCAACATACAAAACAAGTTATGGTCATCAAGAACCTTACAACAATTCTATGCCATATTCTAACCACACTTGGATTCAACCAACAATTTGAGTTTATCTTTATATCTAGAGACTTTCCCCTTTCATTAGCCAACAACCAAGGTTATCAATTTCATCACACATGGTTCATAATTCCTTTAACTCATCATTTATAATTCAGCCATGTTCATTGGGCCATTGACTTATTTCTATACACCTATAACATATGACTAGATAACTCTCTTAGACATTTTCACAAACACCGTGGGTGCATACCTGTAACAAGGCTATTTTCATGGTATATATTATCAAGATTAGGGTTAATCAAGACCCTAATGTTAATACACTTACAACAAGCAGCCACATATGCAATTCATCATCAATATCACATATAAACATAAGTCTAAGCAACATTCAATATCATACATTATTAGGTAACAACCCCTTTTCATTTGATTTCAAAACCACCATTTACATTTACTAATCAAAGAGTGAAATACATGAATTTGGAGATATTTAAAGATGTAAAGAGATACATGCCTTAAACAAGATGGCACACCAATAATCTTGACTCTTCCTTGGCACTAAATGAATACCTCCAAACCCTAGCCTCCAATCTTGCTTCAAGAAGCCTTTAAAGTGTTTTGGAATGTTTATGTCTTATAAAAGAAGACATAGGAGGCTACAATGACATATATAGTGAGAGTTTTTAGGGTTTTAGGCATGGGTAATGGCCAAAAGGTCCTTGGTTAAAATCTTAAAAGCTCACTCATACAGGTGTACGAGTCCCCCTTAAGGCTCCTTGAGCAATAATACCCAAGGTACGAGTGGTACCTATATTGTACCATAGGTTATCCTAGGTCAACCATACTGTTGTGGGTATGAGTGGGCACCCTTGATTCATAAACAAGGGTATGACTCATGCCCTAATCTTGAGCTCCATCCGTAGCAAAAATAGTCCACTCGATTTGAAGAATTTACTCTATACGATTGAGTAGTGTACGATCCATATGCATGGTTACGACCAAAAAATGACCTTTTCATGTGGAGGACTATATACTAACCTAACATGCTTCCTAGGATATGAGAAGGGAGGGGGATAAGGGTACGAATCATGACCAAGGGTATGACTTAATACTCCAAGTCATATCCAACTCAGAGACACCAAAATTTTTGTTTTCAATGGTTCTAAGTCTAGGTGTTTCAATTCTTCCCCACTTGGGATCATTCGTTCGCGAATGATGGTAAAGTCAACCATATACACAAGTTAACACATCAATATGCATAAAATAGACCTTTACAAAAGTTAAAATCACGTACACAACAAGGATACAACACAACACATATCATGATCATCATCAATCATTCATTTGTTTCATTGGTTTTGGGATTCAAACCCATTATTTATCAAACACTTATTTCACAACTTAGGGACTTCAACCCATGACTTTCAAGGATATCAAGAAACTCAAAGAATTGGGGAATTCAATCCATTGTCTATCAAACACACAAATAAAGCAAAGAATTTTAACACATACCTCCATCACAAGAATCCGAAATGGGAAATAAATGTGGGTACTTGAACTTTATGTCCTCTTCCAACTCCAAAGTAGCTTCCTTAGACTGTTGATTCCTCCATAGATCCTTCAACGAATCCACCTATTTCATTCTCAACTAGCGAACTTGCCTATAAAAGATCCTCACCATGATCTTCTTATAGGTCAATGATTTTGAGATACTAACATCTTCCGAGGGAACAACCAAAGAAGGATCACCCACATATTTCCGTAACATAGACACATGAAAAATTGGGTGAATGAAGTCCATACTAAGAGGCAACTCCAACTCATAGGCAACATTGGCAACCCTCTTCACAATCAAGTAAGCTCAAACATAGTGGGGACTAAGTTTCCCCATTTTACTGAACCTCATCACTCTCTTTATGGGAGATACTTGCAAGAATACCCAATCGTTAATACAAAACTCTAAGTCTCTAGGCCTCACATCCACATAGGACTTTTGGCAACTTTGAGCAGTTTTCAATCTATCACGAATCACCTTCACCTTCTCTAAAACTTGGTGAACTAACTCAGGCCCTAGAAACTTACCCTCGCAAACTTTGTACCACCCAATAGAAGATCGACATCTACCATACAATGCTTCAAAAGGAACCATGCTAATACTAGAGTGGTAACTATTATTATAGGTGAACTCAATTAAAGGAAAGTGATCATACCAACTACCTCCATAATCAATTACACAAGCCCGCAACATATCTTCCAATGTTTGTATATTCTCTCTGTTTGTCCATCCGTTTGCTGGTGAAAAGCGGTACTAAGGTAAACCTTAGTTCCCAAACCTCATTGGAACAACTTCAAAAAGTGGGATAAAAATAGAGCACTATAATTCGAGATAATAGACACCGAAGCATTGTGCAACTTCATGATCTCCACAAGATAAACTTAGAATAATCTTCAGCCGAGTAATAAGTTTTCACGGGCAAGAAATTGGCGGACTTGGTCATTCAATCAACAATGACCCAAATAGAATCACATTAATTCTAGGATCTAGGAAGACTAGTAACGAAATCAATATAAATATACTCCTACTACAACTAGGGCAATATAATTTTTTGGTACAAACCACCGGGCCTCATATGCTCAACTTTTAATTGTTGACACACCATACACTTGGCCACAAGGCTAGCAACATCATACTTCATATTATTCCACTAATAGAACTCCCTAAGTCCATGATACATCTTAGTGGAACTGGGATGAATAGCATAACGGGCTCCATGACTCTCGGCCATGACCCTTTCCCTCAATCCATTAACCCCGAGATCACATAGCATACCTTGGTATCTCAAGACACCATCACACCCAATCACAAAGTCCACAACCTTTTGATAACCCATATTACTACTGATTTTCATCAAGTCGGGGTCCAAAACTTATTTCTCTTTTATCTCAACAACAAGAAACAATTGAGATACCGGATGTGTAAATACACCACCATCCTTGGAATCTGCAAGTCAAATTCCAAAATTTGCCAAATGGCAAATATCCTTCACTAATTCCCGCTTATCCTCATCAACATGGACCAAACTTCCTATGGACAACCTATTAAGAGCATCAGCATTACATTCTCCTTACTAGAATAGTAATAAAAACTTATTTCATAGTCTTTCAATAACTCGAGCCACCTTTTTTGCCAAAGATTCAACTCTTTTTGGGCAAACACCTATTGTAGGCTCTTATGATCAGAAAAGATGTCAACATGAACACCATAGAAATAGTGCCACGAAATTTTCCAAGCAAAGACTACGACTTATAATTCTAAGTCATGGGTGTGGTAGTTCTTTTCATGAACTTTCAATTCCCTAGAAGCATAGGCCACCACCCTACCATGTTGCATTAACACCCAATCAAGACCGACATGAGAATCAACACAATACACCACAAAACCATCACTACCTTTTGGAAAGACCAAAATCGAAGTCGAATTCAATTTATTTTTTTAACTTCTCAAAAATACCCTCACACGCATCGGACCATAAAAACTTGACCTTCTTTTAGGTCAACTTGGTCAATGGGGTAGCTATAGTGGAAAAACTCTCCATAACCATTCTATGATAATCGGTTAGACCTAAGAAGCTTTGAATATCGATTGGAGTTGTAGCTCTAGGACACTTCTTAACCGCCGCAACCTTTTAAGGATCTACCATGATCCCTTCACTGGAGATTACATGACCAAGAAAAGCAACGACTTTCAACCGAAACTCACACTTGATGAACATGGTATATAAACGATGATCCTTCAAAGTTTGCAACACGATATGGAGGTGATATACATGCTCTACCTCACTCTTAGAGTACAATACGATATCATCGATAAACACAATGACAAAAATGTCCAAGAACGAATTAAACACCCTATTCATCATATCCATGAATGCCGCTAGGGTATTGGTTAACCCAAAGGACATGACAAGAAACTCATAGTGACTATACCCAATTTTAAAGGAAGTGTCAGGGATATCCACATCCATAATCTTAAGCCGATGATAACCCAATCTAAGATCAATCTTAGAGAAACACTTTGTACCATGAAGTTGATCAAAAAAATCAACGATCCTAGGAATAGGATACTTATTCTTTATGGTCCCTTTGTTCAACTAATGATAATTAATGCACATATAAAGTGAATCATCCTTCTTCGTACGAATAACACGGGGGTACACCATGAAGACACGCTAGGGTGGATAAAACCCTTATCTAAAAGGTCTTTCAATTGCTCCTTAAGCTCTTTTAGCTCTGTCGGAGCCATTTTATAATAAGGGATGGAAATCAGACAAGTGTCCAGAACAAGATCAATCCCAAAATAAATTAGCCTATCAGGACAAACACCTCGGGAAACTTATTCACCAAGGTAATAGATTCTAGGGAAGGCGCTTTCGAATTAGAATCTTTAACTCGTACTAAATGATACAAACACCTTTTACAATCAACTTTTGAGCTTTAAGATAAGAAATGAATCTCTCCTTAGGAACTAAAGAACCACTTTCCCATACAATGATCGTCTCATTAGGGAATTCGAACATAACCCTATGGGTCTGAAAATCTAAGGTAGCATAAAAAGTGTGCAACCAATCCATCCCTAAAATGACATCAAAATCAACCATGTCTAACTCTACCAAGTCTACAAAAGTATCTCTACCTCCAACAAATATCACACATCTCCTATAAACTCTTACAACAACCACAGAGTCTCCCACCAGGGTAGAAATAGAAAAAAGAACCGACAGACTCTTAGGACCATAATCAAGATGTATATCTACATACGAGGTCACATAAGAAAGGGTAATACACATCATGGGAGAAAAGTCTCAACATACCTGTGACAACATCGAGAGAGGCCTCAAAATCCTGGCGAGTAGTAAGTGCATATAAGCAATTCCAATTAGTACCAGAGCCAAATATAGAAGCAGAGGCAACCATAGCACCCTTTTTTATGGGAGGAGGTGGAGTAGAAAAAAAGGCCTTATTGGATTAAGAAGTTGCTAAAGATGGGGTACTTAAGCTGCATGTGCCCAACCTGACCATAACGATAACACTAGTTCCTCCCTTTCTTACACTGGCCCTAATGACTCTGACCACAAAATATGTAAAGAGGGTGGGCTGGAGCCTACTAAGAACCACTAGTCTGGAATTAGGTACCCTATGCCCGAAACCCAGCACTAAACTGAGATCAACGATTACCTAATGACTTTGGTTAAAGAGAGAGAACACTAGTTAAGGAGAATGAACCCAAACTCCCCCACTTCTTTCACGGACACTTACCACCATCTCCACCACTACTCTCAAAAGTTTTAAATCTTTTACATTGCCTCCCACTAAGCTTAACTTGTTTCTTTTTCTCATCCTTTACTTATTGCAAATACACAGTCAACCTAGAAATATCCATGTTCTCAATCAAAAAGGCCACATTGCTTTCAAGAACTTACTCACAAGACAATCCCAAGAAAAACTTATGCATTCTAGCCCTCATGATAGAAACCATTTTAGGAGCATACCTTGACAATTGATGGAATTTCAAGGCATACTCTTGAACAAACATTCTCTCTTGGTTTAGGTTCATGAACTCTAACGATTAAGGAAAGCCTTGAAGAAACCTTCCCACAAAGTAGGACTAGCATCAACACCTCTATATAACTCCCAACTTTTGTACCATTGGTACGTAACATCTTTCAATTGCTAGGATGCAAACTCCACGACCTCAATTTTTAAAGCATGCATGATTTGGAAAATTATATACATTTCATCAATGAAGCCTTAAGGATCTTCCTCAATCTTAGTACCAGAGAATATAGGAGGGCTTAACTAAATAAATTGGAAAACTCTTGTTTCCTTAGAAGAAATGGTAGCTGGAGCACCATGCCCCGCTTAAGAGGCTACCAATTGAGTCAAGAGGTTAATGGAGCAATGAAACTCTGCATTAGTACTATCCCTATGAGGTGATGAAATAGGAGGGTCACTCTCATAGTTGGGGTTGGAGGGACAGGTGGAACCCCATGAAGATGGTAGGATACCGCAGCCCTAGCCTGGGTCCAAACTCTAGAAGTTGGAAGAGCTTCGTACATAGCACCCTCAGAAGGTTTTGACTGATCCCTATATCTCTTTGAAGGCATGATCTAAAAAATAGCAAATAGAAATCAAAGAAAACTATAACCTTAGACTCTATAGCTTGAGATAGAAATATAAGAAAGGGAAATATTTCCTTAAATGTCTCATAGCTTCTCTTTTATAAGTATGTCATGCTTTACACCCATAAAAGAGACTCTACTTGACAAGGTATTGTGAACACCCAACTGACGATGAACCTGGGCTCTGATACCAACTTGACATGACCCGGACCCTGGGCTATGTTGTATGGGCATCCCAAGCTCACATGAACTGAAGGCTGCTTAAATAACCCAACCCAAGCATCTCATCATACAATAGAAAATGAAGGAACTTTCACTCACAAGTTAAGATTGCAGAAATAATATCATAAGTCAACATTTGATTCATGATAACCAACTTACACCCAAGTTCACAGTTGTTCACAATACCTCTATAGAAAACTAAAGTTAATAAATTTATATGTCGAAACAAGCCCCCAATAATAGCCAAGTAAAGTCTTGAAGAGACCAAGTCTAAAGATAAGAGACCAATACGTGTATGTCTTCTGAAGTTAGAAAGCTCAGTACTTTAAGTCAATGCACGAACTGCTTCAATCACCTGATCACTACGTAGGAAGAGAAGAAGATACTTCGACCCCTATGTTGTGTGGGGACATAGCACCCTGAGACGGATAGTGGGGAGAACACTACCATGTAACTAAATGATAAGTGACAAAAGAACATCATCAATCAACAACAAGTCATATATCATAATTTATCTTATTCATATAATTATCTATACATATAGGTATATCACATGCCAATCATAGGGTTAAGTCTCATCAATTATGCTTCAAGCGCTCACTCAATAATTAAAGACTTTAACCACATATACATTCGCACAAATAATAAACTCGAATCACACACACAATTATCTAGGAAAAGGACTCCAACCTCATGCCCACTCATTAGACAAGGTACTCTAACCATATGTCTCATTTGGACTTTAACCCCGAGTTGTTTTCTTCGGTGAGGTTCTTTGATCTCAAGAGATATCTTTAAGCATAAGACTTTAACCTCAAACAATAATCATTGGGCAAGGGACTTCAACCTCAAACCATTCATAAGGCAAGGGACTTTGACCTCAATCCATCACAACTATCATTTGTTGGCATTTGGGACTTTAACCTCTTTGCCCATGTATCAACATATCTTCGATACAATATTTAAGGACTTTAATCATTTTAGCCAATTCAACACTATACATGACCACATGGTCCTTATGGGAGCCTTCATTGCTCAGCCATCTCAATAGGCCAATGTCTTCACTTAATCTAACATACAAAACAAGTTATAGTCATTAAGACCCTTACAACAATTCTATGTCACGTTGTCACCATACTTGGATTCAACCCATAATTTGAGTTCATCTTTATATCTAGGGACTTTACCCTTTCATGAGCCAATAACCAAGGTTATCAATTTTATCACACATGGTTCATAATTCCTTTAACATATCATTCGGCATTCATCCATGTTCATTGGTCCATTCCCCTGGTTCAATACATCAACAACATATGACTGGAGTCACTTAGATATTTTCGTAAACACCTTAGGTGCATACCTTTAACAAGGATATTTTTATGGTATATATTATCAAGATTAGGGTTACTCAAAACCCTCATGTTAATCCACTTACATCAAGCACCCACACATGTAATTTATCATCAATATCACATATAAATATAAGTCTAAGCAAGATTCAACATCATACATTCTTAGGAAATAAAATCCTTTTTATTTATTTTCAAAACCACCATGTACACTTACTAATCCAAGTATGAAATACATGGGTTTAGAGATATTTAAAGAGGTAAGATATACATGCCTTAAACAAGATGACATACCAATAATCTTGACTCTTCCTTGGCAATAGATGAACACCTCCAAACCCTAGCCTCAAATCTTGCTCCAAGAAGCCTTTAGAGTGTTTTGGAATGTTTAAGTCTTGTGAATGAAGACTTAGGATTCTACAATGCCTTATATAGTGAGATGGTTTAGGGTTTTAGTCATGGGAAATGACAAAAATATCCGTGGTTAAAAGCTAAAAAGCTCACTCGTGCAAGGGTATGACTCCCCATTATGGTTCATTAAGCACTTGTACCTTAGGATATTAGTGGTATCCTAAATCATACCCTAGTCCTCTCCAAGGTCAACCACACTATTGTGGGTACTAGTGGGCTCCCTTGAGTCATAACTAAGGGAACGACTTATGCCCCAATTATGAGTTGCATCCATAGATAAAATAGTCCACTCAATTTGGAGACTTACTTTTTATTGTTGAGTAGTGTACGACTCTTATGAATGGTTACAACCAAGGGATGACCTTGTCATATGGAGGATATAATATTACCCTAACATTTTTCCTAGGATATGAAAAGGGTGAGGGATAAGGGTATGAACTATTACCAAGGGTACAACTCAATGCTCTAAGTTATACCCAACTAAGAGGTACCAAAAGCTATTAGTTTTCAATGGTTCAAAATCAAGGTGTTTCGTGATCATAACACAAAAATTCTGCTAGATTCAACTGCAGGTGGTCAGGTTTTGGAGAAAATTTATGACAAGCTATAAACTCTCTTGAATTGAAATGCACAAGGTAATTCAAATAACAAGGTGATGTATCTTAAAGTGCGGTGAAAAAGCTTGCAGGGAAAGGTAGAAAGTCTCAAAACATTTGGTTCTAAGCTGGAATCCTTTCATAACCAAATAATGATGTTGTTAATTATAAATCAATGTTAGGCCCAAGTTAATGCAATTCAAAAGGATTAAACTTGGCGTGAAATTTGTAGAGGTAGTGGCCACTCTGCATTTTCATATGGAGCAAATTTGGAGTTAATGAATTTCATGGGCAATGCACAAAAGGAGAATCAAAATTATGGTAATGCTTACAACTGCACTTGACAGAGTCAACCCAATTACTCATGGGGCAATAATCGGACTTAAGCTCAAAAATTCCACCAGTGGTAGAGTAATTAAACTAACTTTCAAGCCAGTAATATAGAAAAACTTTGAAAAAGATCCTGGCCAACCAAGAACAAATGGCTGCTAAAATAAAAAATCAGCAACTAGCTCAGAAAAATTTGGAGACACAATTGGGCCAGTTGGCTTAAGCACAGAACAAAAGACCTTAGGAGGGCTTGCCTAGTGATATAGAAAATCTAATGCTAATGATGGAAATCACCTTGAGGAATGGTAGAGACCATATTGACAGACCTCCAAAAAAAAATCATGATGTACAAGAAGAGTTGGTCCCACTGCAAGCAGATGAAAATCAAGTGGCAACCAAAGAGGCTACAAATTCAGGGAAGTCTGAGTACCCAAAATCAAAGGCAGTTGAAAAATCACAAAAGAGATCATCAACACCATTTGCTCAGAAGCTTAGAAAAGCGTAGGAGGATTATTGCTTTAAGAAGTTCTTTGACACATTTAGAGAACTTCACATTAACCTTTGTTTCTTTGATGTTTTGTAGGAAATGCCTAAGTATTCTAAGCACTTGAAAGATATGGTGACAAGAAAGATGAATTTGAGTGACATTGAGATGTTATCACTTATCGAAGAGTGTAATTCAGTGGTGATAAGAAAGATTCCCAAAGATTTTAAGGACCCTAGGAGTTTCACCCTCTCCATACAAATTAGGAAAAGTCATATGGTTCATGCTTTGAGTGATTTGGAGGAAAAAATTAACTTAATTCCCCTATATATGTTTAACACTCTGGTTTTGGAAAAACTGAGGCCACGTTCAGTGGTGCTTAAATAGAAGACAAAACAAGGGTGGTTCCTAAAGAAATTACAGAGGATGTTCTCATTAAGGTTGATAGGTTTATTATTCCTCCTCACTTTATTATTCCTTTATATTTGGACATCCATTCTTATCTAATGGAGGATCACTGATAAATGTGTGAAAGGGCATTCTTAAATTGAGATTGAATATAAAGATATGGTCTTTAGAGTGTACAAAGTAACTAATACACCCTCACACTATAATGATTTATGTATGATCACAACTATAAAAGTAGATAAGTATGGGGTAGGAGTGCAAACCTCCATTTACTTCTTTAGACCCTCTCATCTAGTTGCCTACACCAATTATTAAGATCAAAATTGAGAAACTTGAAGAGGATCCTAAAGAGGTCAGTGTAGAAAAAATTGCAGACCCTAAGAGTAAGTACTCAAAAGGTCTAAAAAGAATAAGAATATGGGATCCGAGTAGGAGGTAAATGATGAGATACTAAGGTTAAAAGTTGTGATATGAGTCATTCCATGACAATATATCAGGCACTAATTGGAGGCAACCCACGTTAAGGTAGTTATTTTTGTTTTTTAGTTTTTTTAGTATCACCCTTGGTTTTGTATTTGTTTTATGTTAATAGGTTGAAGTGAAGTCTGAGTACCAGAGATCTTAGATAAAGAGCATGACAAAAACTATTTGAGTACCAGAGATCTTAGCTAAAGAGCATTACAAAAACAAAGTGTGGTATCCCTCGAGCCTCTTTGGTGATCATGATGCTACTATCCAAGCCTATAGGCCTCTAGGAGTATTTTTATCCTTACCTTTAATTTATACTTTGGGAATAATGTGTGATTTTAAGTGTGGGGTTGGGAATCTTTTAATTGTTAGGGTGAAGTATTGCTATAGGATATCTAGTTTTAGCTATACGATTTCCATTTTTATTTGTTTTCTAGATTTAAGAAAATTACAAAAAGATTTTATCTTTGTTTATTTCTAGCTTTTGTTGGTGTCTGTTTAGTAAAAGCACATTTTACCTACTCCTTGATTTTTCTTTTTGGTTCTTTTTTTAGGTGGATTCCTTTGAACCCAATATCCCTTTTTGATTTTTAGAAGTAATTTTAAGTCTTTTTCATTAGGAATAAATGAGATGTTCTTGCTAGATGCTATATACGATTACATAATGCAAGTTGAATTCGAATGGGGAAGCATATGTAATAAGTTGAATAACTATTTTTGATAAACCTAGTCTTATTTATATACATCTTGTGTGATATTGGCTTAATTTTGAATTCTTGCTATTGCTTGGTTGGGAGTCTATAGATATCCTTCTTGATTTAAGCATGTTCCATGTGTGAGTGAGGTTTATGTTATTTTCCATGTATGCATATTGATGTCTAGAACTTGTTTGGTGTGTTTGCAAAGTGAAATAAAGAATGTTGGGTTTGGGAGATGATATAGGCATTTCTTTGATAACCATGTTTATACCTGGTTTATCTACCCTTTCTACATGACCTTTGTTATCCTCGTTAAGACATTAGCCTATCTTTTAGTATCCTCATGTGTAGCTTATTCCCTTTCTTTCAACTAATTATGATTCAATCCAAAACTCCTAAGTGCTTAATTGAAAGATTGAGATGTTAACGAGTGTAGAATTGAAGAAGGAAAAAGTGAAAGTGAACTCCAAAAAAATAGCTATTGGTGTTTTTAGAAATTTTATATGTTGTGGTGGGGAGGAATGAAATAAAAAAAAAAATTGATCACAAGTGAATTATGTGCCGATAGAAAATACTTCCTACTCAAGATGTGTAAAATAACTTAAAAAGATGGGGAAAGATAAAAAAGAGGTGGGATGATAAAAGTGGTGGAAATTTTAGTTTGTTAGAGAGGAGTTTAACGTAAAGTGTGATCTATGAAAGTGTTTAAGGAAGATAGTCAATAATACTAGCTAAAATTGTTCCTACCGGTCCCTTAGCCTACATTACAACCCTTAAAGTCCTACTGGATCTTGAGCCTCAATATTTTGATATTAGTGGGGTACTAAACTAATGGCAGGCTTATGATTCATCTTATGTCACATATGAATTCTTTGAGAGAATGAGAAAAATTTGATTCTTACACCTATTTTTTAAGATAAATTGCATATTAGTGAGTGAATATGGGTGACTCTCTTGTGGTGATGGTGTATGATTGATGATGGTTAGGTGACTTGTATGATCTCTTTGTTGTGTAATATGAATGAGTTTTCCAACTTGGTGGAGTCAATTCATGAGTTTAGAAAGTTTTGAAGTAGTGTCATGAGTTTGCAATTGTAATATGGCATGCTTAATGTGCAACTTGCTATTCATGTAATATTTGTAGTTCTAGCTTGAGTAAATTAGTATGAGTAATGATATTACAGTCTTACTTGATGTTGCTTAGTGTAAGTAATAGTTCGAGGATGAACAAAGCTTTAAATGTGGGGTGGTGATCTTAGAGGTATTTATACACCTACATGTCATTATCTATGCACATTTAACTTAGTTTTGAGGACTTCTCAATGTTTAAATAAGGTATAAAGGTTGTAATTGATTATTTATGTGTTAGGTACATTTTTAGAGTATTTAATGTGAATTTGAAATAAGTTAAGAGTCCAAATAATCAAATAGAGTTTAGACGAGAAAACTAGTGGTACTAGCTTGAGTGATGCTTCTTCTAGTGTGTTGTGATGAGTTCTATTGTTTTTTTATGAACTAATGATTGTTATATGATGTTGTAGGAATCCATAGGAGGTGTTATAGAAGCTGATTTATTTCTACAAACAAGTCACAAAAAGTGGGGATACGTGTAACAAACGTACGAAGAGATAGGAGTAAAACGGAGCAAATCCTCACTGTTCAGGAGGAGCCTTGTGCTACATCCCCCATGGCATGAGATGGACTGTAATTATCCTCTAGGTTATTTCCTTGATTTTCATGCATTGCTAGCATTTTAATCTTTCCGACAACCGCTATAGGTCATTTTTTACATGCCAGAGTTGTCGGTTCAACTATTGAATAGTTTATTTGGATTTTAGGCTAATTTCCTTATTTTGGAGCTTTCATCGTTTAGAATTTGGTATCAGAGCAACAATCCTAGAATATGACCTTAGATGAGAATTTTGATAGTGCCATCAGGTTTGGAACATTGATTTAGACTAGGAGGACCCTTGGTTTAGGTCTTGAGGCTTTTGAACTCATTTTGGGTTATTTGGTAAATTATATGACAAATGAAACTATGGTTATGGGTCCCTCATTTATTTGAAAATATATCAAATAAAATTTTTGATGGTTCCATATAGTCCGAAATATAGAATTTAGTATGGTTGCATAGTTCATTTAAGCGTATGAGGTTTTGACGGAATTTCGTGCACCCGATCGAAGTCCATTTGGACTTAGCAAAATTTGATGCCTAGCATCCGCTAGTGTGATTGCTTAATCGACGATCACTTAAGAAATCATTTTAACACTTAAGTGACCAGCCCTGGCTCCCCAGTCACTTAAGCGAAGACTCTATTGCTTAAGCGAAGGTCTCTTAACCGACACTAGGCCACTTAAGCTAATGGCCACTTATCATATGGATCGCTTAAGAGATAATCTCATCGCTTAAGTGATTTTTATTGGTGTTATATCACCTTCTTCACCTAATTTCCCCTTATTTTATCAACCCATTTTCACTATTTTTGAGAGCTTTGGAAGAGAGAAAGTATGAACAATCATCAATTGAGCTAAGGTAAGTTATTTCAATACCCCTTGGTCATTTTCCATTATTTTTCCTATTAAATTCTATCATTTTCACATAAATTCTTAGATTAGGTCTTAAAATTACCATACTTTGAGGGTTGATTTGAGACACAATTTACTCTTCATTGTGCTCAACTTTTGCGGACATATTCCTTGTCCTTCTAGGAACCTCATGACAAATTTAATTTTGAATTTCATTTGCAAGGCTTGCAGGCCCGTTATTGACCTAAAATTTCACCCCACCTTTAATATAGAGATATAAGTCTCATTATACTCCTTATAATATATAGATTACTATTTTGATATCGTGGCGGCATTTTGGGATCATAGATCAAAGGTGGAGGATTTGTGGGCAATTCACGGATTTGCGGTTCGGCATTGAGGTAGGCTTCAATCTATGCTTCTTCATGGAATTATATATTATATATATTGTATGTTAGATAGGGAGGTTAAAATGTGATTATGGGTAGAACACCGTGACATAGCCTAATTTATAAGTTCAGGGACTAGATGGGTGAATCGACCCATATGATAAAATACTTATTATGCTTCTAAAATCCTATTGCCCTAGGTTACTAGAATTTTAGATATAGTTGGGGCAAATAACCCATAGAATAAGGTTCACTACTTGACTTAGTGGATATGATGGTTTTCTATATTATGATATGGTTATGCCAGTTATATATTATAAGGCCCAAGTTCATGATTATGATATTAGTTGGATTCTGGGGGAGCGATTTATCCTTGTAAATGATGTGGCTTAGCTGATTGAAGTTTAGATGCTTATAACTATATTGTTTAGATAGTGGGGATGGCATGCATAGATTCATTACATCCATGCTCACTTAATGGTATGACTGCAACTAGAAATATGGTTTTTTCTACTGCTTTCTTATAATGGGATTTATTCCCATTTTCACTTTTAAATGGATTCTTTCGTAACAAAAATCGTACCACCCTAATGGATGATTTATGAGATTTTGAAACTAAAATTGATATTTTAGAGATTTGATCAAGATTGATTCTAATCTACGATTTTACTACTAGTATTTACTTTGATCAAGAGAGAACACTTTCTATACTTTTATGATTGTTTAGTCCTAAAGTTAACCTCGAGCAATGGATTTACAAACTTGTACAATTTTAGCCATAGTTTGAGTTTGTGTATTGATTTTATATACATTTTTCTGGTACTGCATCTAGTAGATTGATGATGATGATTAAAATCTTGGATTGGGACCAGGTCAGTGTATATAGGTACTCTCGAACCTCCCAGGGGCCCCTTTATCCATGAGATATTATGCTAGAAAAGAGTGGTCACCATAGGTCATGCCTTTGCGAGACATCGAGCTAGAGGAGGTGTATACACTAGGTTAAGTTATGGCACTTGGATCAGTGATGGTACTATGGATTTACTTTGCATTCTTTCTTGCATGAGCATTGCCTATCACCAGTGTGTTATTTGATTCCCATATTTATCAGCCTTATGAGGGTTGCATCTGACTGGGTTACGAGTGTTGTTTGCTATGTGTCGTGTGCTAATTAAGCCTTTTGGATTATGGGGCCCTTTTTAGGTATTATTTGTTTGAACAAATTAATTACTTTATTATTATTATTATTATTATTATTATGGTAGTTTGTGGCAGGCTAATTATAGACTGATACTGGAATTTAAGGTATGATTCTGATTCCTTTCTCTCATAATTATTTTATCATAGATAATTATATCATTTTTATATATATGGATTTGGGACCCCATTTATGAAAACATTAGTTTCCTAGTTGATAAGGATGCCTTGCGATTCGAGGTTGATTATCTTAGGTTGTATCTTTGAGTTAGTCTTTTATATATATATATATATATATATATATATATATACATGTGTGTGTGTGTAGCTATAGTATTATCATCAATCCTTCTCTTCCTTCATTTATTCATATGGTATATCCATTGTTTGTCCATGTATACTACTATCTATCCTTCTTCTACCATTTGTTTGTATATTAGTTAATGATATATGGTATGGTGCTTTAGTTCTTGAGTACAACTAGGATAAGATAATTCATCCTTAGCGCCTCTTTAGACTTACTATATTAGCTTCCTAGATATTTGGGCCGTAGTTTACATTTTTGCTTACATGTTATCTATATTTCCATTATCTTTTAAGCTCAATCGATAGTTTCCTACTAAGTACCACTTTTTTATTACTCATACTACAGTTTTGTAGCCTGTAGATCATAATATAGGTTCTCACCGATGTTGTGTGCATTCTGTGGAGCCACTATGGATCAAAGATTTAGGCTGAGCTCTTTGCATTTAGATATTACTATTCTTCCCCTTGTAGATTAGAATAATCTCCATGTTATATTCAGAGATGGGTTGTACTTGTATATTTATTTATTACTTTGTTTTGCATTCTTTATATATTAGAAGCTCTTGTACTAATTCCATTAGGTTTTTAGATAATCTTAAATATATTAGTTTATTATAATTATCCCACTATCTTCTTTAATTTCTTTTGGTAGTCAGTTACTAGTGGTTCTTGACTATAGGTTATCTTACCTCCTGGTGGGTTATAGTAGGTTCCATCATGATCTAAAAAACCAAGTCGTGACAAATTGGTATCAGAGATTAGGTTTGTCAATGTGTTGGGACAAGACCTAATTGTCTAATAGAGTCCTATGGATCAGGGCTGAGATATCCAAAATTTATCTTTGGGAGGCTGCAAGGTATTTATAAAAAATTTTGTTCTTGACTTTTTGTCATTTTTCTGTATTTTTATGAACCTCAAGTACATTCTTTAACTCAGTTTTATCCATGATGAATGATACAAGGTTATCAATATATGCAGATGGGACTTTAGCAGGAGTTCCCAGAGTTCAGTACAGCGTCAGACTAGAGAGTCAGAGATTTACATTAGGGGTTTTAAGGGTCAGCTAGAGAATTTGGGGCCAACACAGGCTCCTATAGGTTTTGTGACTGGTTCAGCCTTTCAAGATTAGTTATTGGGGATTTTTAGACTTTTTATGGATACCTCAAAACAAGAGTTGAGGTTTGGTTTATGAAAAAATTATTAAGAAAAATTTGGTTTTGTTGGTGTTCTATAGGGTTCCTAGTCAATTTTAGAGTATGAGATTGGATGCCTTGAGTGGTCCAGTAATATTTCTATATTATATCTTTCAGATAATGAGATATAGAGTGGATTTATTAGAAGATTAGCTTTCCCACTCTGTTTGGAGTTAGAGTATTTGATAACAGCTAGGTTATCCTTCCTTTAGGTTGTTGTTCACGGGAGAGCCACAGAGAGAACATGTATTGAGTCCTATGGTGATGGTGGTAAGAGTCCACATCATCAGTAAAGTTTTAATGGTATTCCATACGGGATTCAAGATCCTTTCAATGGAGGTCAACTTTATTTGCAGGCCATTTGTCCTACACATGTAGCATCTTAGACTATAGGTGGCTCTCAGACTGATAGGGGTGATCGTAGCGGGTAAAATTCTTATCGGACCTTGTAGAGTAATTGATATAGATATCTAGACAATGGAAGCCATTTCAAATCAGTAGGGGCAATATCTTAGAGTATTTTGGGAGCTTGTTGTGGTTGTGGTGAGATTGGCCATTGGTCTAGGGAGTGTCCAACAGTGAGTAGGTTGCTCAGACAAACTCAGTATATGTTCCCCGATAACTTAGGGCTCCTGAGGTATTTTATGATTATTGGAATAATTGTCATCTCAGCAGGATATGCACGGTGTCAGTTGGTTAGTTAGTTGGGGTCAACTCGTGTTTCTTGCCGGGTTAGGAATTTAGGGGGTTTACTATAACTGTAGAGAGATCAATCGCTAATCTAGAGAGTGTCCCTAGAGTTGGGTTATTAGTCATAAAGATCATCCAAATCAATCTCATAGTATTGTGGCACCTTTAGATAGAGGAAATGCACTTAGTACCATAGTTGGTGATTTATGCGCTCAGTCTGAGTTTGGACCCACTTTGATTCGTTCTTCCTTAGGCACGTCAGATATGTGACTTTGGATTTCACCATGATAGGTGCACCTTTTATTCCCTGCCTTTCTCTTTACATGTGAGTGTATTAGGGTTTTTGTGTCCCTCAATGATTTTATGTTGTGGTAGGTTTATTTTATTGTGTGCCTTGATATAGAGTTCATGATATATGACTACCCCATAGATGATTTCTTTTAGTGGTGGATAAAGTGGATCAGTGTGGATATTTCTCTGAGAGTGTAGTATTTAGGTTTGAGTCCCATTTATCATGACATGTTGGCTTTCTTATGGCCCTGAAGTGGCACTTGCTTTTGATTTTCATATTTTGGGTACCCCCTACTCCTTATATTGGTGTTTCTATTAATGTTGTTGTAATTGCCATTATTTTGACATGACGACTAGACTAGGATTATCTAGTTAGAATTCCCTTCCTTATAGTTTTTATACATTAACTTGGGCAACTATTTTTGTTGGACGATTTCTTTCTTGTAGCGAGGCAAGGTATGTCATTTTTCTCTTATGTTGGTGAGGGTATATCAGTTTTTGAAGGGGTAATAAAGAGGGGTAGGTAAGCTCCCCTTGGTTTCGTTAAGGATTTAGAGTTGGTGATTAGGTTGTATAGCCTATTTTCAAGGTTGACCAGTTTGGGATCCATACTTTCTAGTTGTCTAGTTCACCATTCGGTCGTGGTCTTGGTATTGATGTCAACAGGTCTTAGAATTACCTTTTAGGTTTCATGGGTTCGTCTTCTAGTGATAGTTGATCTTGGTATTGGTGGGGAGTTGGATACTCCATTCTTGTGTGATGTGGTTTTAGTCGTAGTAGAGTTAGAAGAGGGAGAGATGGGTGATCTTTCTTGTAACTACTTCTTAATATGGTAAGTTGGGTATTTTTTAATTGAGATGGAGTATTGGATCAGCCAGTTTTTAGCGAAGGTTGCATTTCTCTGAGTTACTAGAGTTTTGGCTACCATTGGTATAGTTTGTAGCCTTGGTAAGTTCTTGAGTACGCTTTGATAGCTTGTCCTTTCAACCTGTGATTTATCCTCTATTATGGTTTTTACTTTTTAGTTACATTTGATTTTGTCTTTGGCATGATCCAGGAAGGATATGTCTGATTTAGATAGTAAGGTTGATATAGGTTTTTGGCCATAGTTTGGACTTTCTCTCTTTAATTTGGATTTGAGGCCTTGGAATAATGACTTGAGAGTTGTGATAGATTTGGAGTGTGGATGCTTACCCATCTACAAGATTGTATTGGATAGTTGAGATCGAACAGTTCAGCCTTGGTGTTGAGATTTTAGCTGGGAGCTATAGAGCTTGGGTGCACCCTTCGATTCCTGATTTGTAACAAGTAAGGTTTCACCTATAGGCTGGCTAAGCCTACTCGATGTCTACCTATTTAGTCTTTTTCTATTCAAATTGATTGGGGTTATTAGATATTGAGCTAATAGTTCATGGTACGGTGCTGGTTCTTTCAGGTTTGACCTCAGTTTTTCATTATTTTTGGGACTTTTAGACGATCTACTCAGTGGGAGTAGTATGCTCGAGTTGGATTCAGTATGGATTCATTCTAAATTTTGGGGACATCCTGGAGTGGATTATTCCATGGTGAGTGTATGTTTTGGACTCATGACTATCAATGTTGAGGGTCATCTGGACCAATTGTAGCATTGGTAGTGGATTTCAGATATTGTCCATCTCTTATTTTGTTCCTATATAGTGCCTTATGGGCTTATTCTTGTGCTTTTCATTGTAGGTATTGGTGGACCAACTTTAATTCTTTAAGGTTAGTGTGATGGAGTTGTGCGAACAGGACTCGGGTGACTTTCTACTAGGTTTGAAGTTGATAGCAGGTTTGGAAAGTCAAAATAAGGTTATATTTGGACTTTGAGTTGGTCGGTGACTCATGCCTTGGTTTAACTTTGGTGTGGTTGAATCTCTACTTGGAGGCACTGGTAGCATTAAGAAATTAGTATGTTGTGGCTCAATTTTAGATGCATCAACCTTCGTCGATTTGTTTGGATGTCTATCGATGGTTGAGGTTAAGTTTTGGTTACTTGAGAAGAGAAGAATAAAAGTTAGTTAAAAAAGGAATACCTATGGAAAAATCCCTTGGAAGTATTGTTGCTTCTCAGAGATTATCTAGGGTGTCTTGCTTGGAGCATGCAGGCACAGTACCTCATCCCTCTAAGTTTTTATGCTCATCCTATCCATTGACTTTTGCGGATGAAAGTCCTTTTAGTAGTCGATATTGTAATGACCCTCTAGGTTATTTCCTTAATTAATGTGTATTTTTGATATTTTGAGCCTTCCCACAACATCGATATGTCATTTGTGACTTACTAGAATTTTTTGTTCAGGTATCAGACAGTTTATTTAGATTTTAGGCTCATTTCCTTGTTTTGGAACTTTTCCTGTTAAGGATTTGGTCTCAGACCAAAGCTCCTAGTAGATAACCTCGAATGAGAATTTCAACATCCCCAACATCTCTAGAACATTTATTTTAGTCTAGGGAGACCTTGGTTTAGGTTCTGAGGCTTTGAACTCATTTTGGACTATTGGGTGAATTATATGAAAAATAGAACTCAAGGTATGGGCCCAACATTTTGTCAAAATGATCCCGAATAAGAGTTTTAGTGGTACTATTGAGTCTAGAATGTCGAATTAGGAATAGTAGCATAGTTTGTTTAAGCGCATGGGATTCCGGACAAATCCTGATCACCCGATCGGGGTCCATTTAGACTTAACTAAATATGATGCCTGGTATCAGCTGGTGCAATTGCTTAAGCGACACTTGGGTTGCTTAAGTGGTGATCACTTAAGTAACTAGCCCAAGACCCAATAGATTAAGCAAAGACCCTGTCACTTAAGTGAAGGCCTCTTAAGCGATACTAGGATGCTTATGGGAAGGGCCACTTGTCATATGGGTCACTAAGCGATCTTTGGGTCACTTAGGTGATCATTTCATTGCCTAAGCGATTCTTACTGGTATTATATTGCCTTGTTCAACCAATTTTCCCCTCATTTCTCAAACCATTTCACCACTTTTGAGAGTTTTGGAAAAAGGAAAGTGTGGGCAATCATCCATTGAGCTAAGTTAGTTCAACAGTCCTCGGTCATTTCCCATTATTTTTCCCTATTAAGTTCTATCATTTTCTTGTAAATTCATAGATTTAGGTGTTAAAATTCCCAAACTTTGAGGGTTTATTTGAGACCCAATTTACTCTCAATGTGTGTTTAACTTTTAAGCACACATTTCTTGTCCTTCTAGGGTCCTCGTGATGGATTTAATTTTGAATTTTCTTTGTTGTCCTCGTCGTCCCATTCTTGATCCAAATTTTGACCCGGCCCTTTATATAGCGATATAGGTCTCATTTTACTTCTTATGACATGTAGATTACTATTTTGATATCATGACGGTATTTTGGGATCATGGAGTAAATATGGATGATTTATAGGAAATTCAAGAATTTGTGGTTCGGTAGCAAGGTAGGCATTTTTATACTCTTCTTCACGAGATAGTTTATTATATATATGGTATGTTGGATAGGGATGTTATGATGTAATTATGGATAGAACACCGTGACTTAGCCTAGTTTATGTGTTTGGGGGCAAGAAGGGTGAATAGACCCTTAAGATGAAAATTTTATTATGCTTCTAGAATCCTATTACACTAGGTTACTAGCATATTAGACATAGTTAAGGATAATAACCTTAGTATAAGGTTTACTACTAGACTCGGTGGAATATGATGGTTCCTCGGATTATGATATGGTTATGCCAGTTGTATATTATTGGTCCCAAGGCCATGATTATTATATTAGTTGGATTCTGGAGGAGTGATTTTTCCTTGTAAAGGATGTGGTTTAGTCAGTTGACATTTAGACGCTTATAATTGTATTGTTTTGATACCGGTGATAGCATGCATAGATTCGATACATTCATGCTCACTTAATAGTACAATTCCAACTAAAAACATGGTTTTGCTACTATTTTTTGAAAGGGATTTTTCCTCATTTTTCACTTTTAAAATAGATTCTTTTATATTAGGAATCCTACCACCCTAATGAATGATTTATGGGCTTTTGAAACTAAAAATGATATTTTGAGGATTTGATCAAAATAGATTCTGGTCCACAATTTTACTACTACTATTTACTTCGATCAAGAGATATTCCAACCCTTTCTACACTTTTGTGATGATTTAGTCCAGGAGTTGACCCCGGCCAACAAATTTATAGACTTATATTCTTTTAGCAACAGTTTGAGTCTGTGCATTTATTATATATACATCTCTCTGATACTAGACGGAGTATATTTATGGTGATAATGATGATGATAATTGGAAATTCTGAATCGATAACAAGTCGGTGTATACATTACTCGCAAAGCCCCTTCATATGTGAGTCGTCGTGTCAGAAAAAAGAGGTCGTCATGGTTCCTACCATTGCAAGCCATGCTAGAGGAGGTGTATACACTGAGTTATGTTATGGAAATAGATCAGTGATGTTATTATGTATTTACTTTGCATTCATTATTTCATGCACGTTTCCTATCACCAGTATATTGTTGATTCCAATATCTATTAGAATTCTAGAGGGATGCATAGATATGGGTTATGAGTGTTGTTTGCTATGTGTCGTGTGCTGAATAAACCTTTCAGGTTATGGATTCTGGTGTAGGTATTGTTTTTTCGGACTAGTCTGTTACTTTATTGTTATTAATATGGTTAGTCCATGGCAGTTTGGTTGTGAACTGATATTGGGATTTGAGGTATGATTCTGATTCTTTTCTCTCATGGTTATTGTATCATGGATAATTATCTCATGTTTAGACATTTGGATTAGGCACCCCATTTATGTTAAAATTAGTTTCCTACTTGATTAGTACGCCTTGAGATGCTAGGTTGACTACCATATGTTTAACCTTTGAGTTAGTCTAATATATATATATAAAGAGAGAGAGAGAGAGTATTAACGTATATCCCTCTCTTAATTCATTTATTCGTATTGTATATATATCCCTTGGCCTTGTATATTATAATATATATATACTTCTTATACCCTTAGTTTGTATATTAGCCAGTGATATACGATATGGTGATTTAGTTCCTGAGTACAGCTAGAATAGGATAGTTCATCCTTAGCGCCTCTTTAGTCTTATTATGTTACTTTCCTAGATATTTGGGTTATAGTATACATTTTTGCTTGCATGTTTTCGATATTACATTATCTTTGAAGCTCAGTCAATAGTTTTCTATTGAGTACCACGTGTTTGGTACTCGTACTACACTTTTGCAGCCTGCAGATCATAGTACGGGTTCTCTCCATTGTTGTGTGCATCGTGCAGAGCAGCTATGGATCAGAGATTTAGGTGAGCTCCTAGCATTCAGAATATTATTGTCATGACCTGATTTACAAGTCTTGATGACATCTACGAAGTTCCTCTAGTAGGTAAGCCAAACCCTAACCCAGAGCCAACGCAATAGGTTAATTTGGGAGGAAATGCCCAACATAGGCTAAATTCATTGAACAGAAGTTATAAATAAACAATGCTCTAATAGATAAAATAGTCAACACATGAATGTCAATCCCATGACTTGGTAGAGCTAGTAAAAGATCAGGTAATAGTATAAATACAACTCAAAAGTCTAGAATACTCAACAACATCTATCTCGATACAAAAGATAAATCATGAAGATAGAAGGAAATGGACAACTCAAATACCAAGAGCTCACCCTATCTCCAGAAATTGACCACTACATGAACAACGATCAACGATGGCAACTAGTACTCAAAGTTGCACGAAAAAGTACAACGTGTAGTATAAGTACCAAAACAATGGGTACTCTGTAGACATCATCGGTCGACTGAGCTAACTCATGATATAAAAATAATAAAATGTAAGATAACATAATTAAGTCGAGGTACAAAATTGAACCTGAATCATCTCCATATCACTGTGCATAATTACTACATAAATCGAAATAGTAACGATAACATAACGTCAAGAATAAAGCACATGCAAACATAACTACGAAATTGGCTCTCATACATCAATTGGTGCAGAAAAGTTAAGAACTCATCACAACCTCCCATATGACTGGGAGTACACCCACGAGAAGAGTAAGGAAATCATTCAACACTATAACTAACCTTCATCAAAAATTAACCATCTTTCCAAAATTCACCAATATTTGGCACTACGCCACCACTTAGCAAATTACCAACATTATTCCATAATCCACTAGTCAACCATTAGCCATTTTTTATCACTAACGTTAGTCATCAACTAGTCACCATTTATCCGTTATTCACTATTTTATCAACTAGGTATCCTTTATCACTAGCCATCATAGTATTATCTAACCACCTCTTTTCATGCTATATTCTACCATAGAATAATTATACAAATGTATATCCGGACTCGCACCAATAATTATAATCATCATTCAAAATTGACCTGGGAATATGTATCATCAAGACTCGAAATTGAACTGGTCATAAATATCATCAAGACTAGGAATTTAACCAGTTGAAAATATCATCAAGACTCGAAACTGGTCACTAATATCATCATTATCACAATAGTATAATCAAAAGGATAAATAACAATATAATCATTCTTCACATCTACCAATGTATCATTAAGTACCAAGATTTCTCACCATAACCTCAATACCCCTTTCCAATAGTCTAATAGGCACAAAGGTTCACCAAGGCTAATATATGTCATAGACTATGGTGGGTTAAGAGTCAACTCTGATCCTCGAGTTCCAATTTAGGCAAATTTCTACCCGAACTAGGCTTAAGATATCTAATCCCGTTTTAGATATCAAATAAGCCTTGATTAGCCCTAAGATAGATGATTTACCTAAAACATGAGTAACTACATTAATTATGCCTAATTTTAGTAACCTAAGTCATTCACATGCTATGCATGAGAGATAAAGCCCAATTCACCTAAAGCACAAGGGAACAAGCTAAAGGATTCAAGCTTACAGTGTCAAAAAAACCTAAATGGCTCAACTAACCCCAAGTCATGTAATTTATAAAACCAACACCTAAACCCATACCAAATGATACGGAATCGAAAAACTACAACTAAGATACAAAAAAGAAACAACAATAAAGAATAGGAAGGAAAAATAGATAAATAGACACAAGAAGATTACAAAAGGGAAACCAAAGGGTGTATCAAACCTAAAGACCTCCCTTATTGATTACCTAAGAGCCCCTAGCTCTTACATTGATCGAAAGGGGGACCGGATCTTTCTTACAACCATTATTTCTAAACAAGGTTCAACATTGGCTTTTCCAAGAACTCAACACTCCCAATGAAGTTTGCATGAATTCATCATCATCATTAAATAAAAAACTAAGGAAATAAGCCTAGTATAAAGTATTTATAGTTTGGGAAAATATTACATAATTAGGGCTCAAGAGTGACCCAAATGCAAGAAAGACCCACTAGGAGCTGTTTTGACCTGCTCTTGAAATGCTAGAGAGAATCAAATATGGATCCAAAGCGCCTTGGTTGCATATCCCTTCCAAGGGGCTTTCGAGCCTTGTTTTGCACTCCTTCAACATCGTCAAAGTCCTTTGACCCTCTTTAATGGTAATATTCATCTATGTGGCATCTTTTAATATCACTAAGGAGTCATTAAGCACCTCGAGCATCATACGTATCCCATCCACAAGTTTGAAGGCAATTTATCTTGTATCATATTCCTCTTCGTGAGAAGGATTCAACCTTGGATCTAAACCTTGCAAAACAAAAGGAAGGACAAGAAAATATAACATACTCATGGCATATGGGTTAGGGTTAGTACAAATATTCATAGCATCATGCTAAGGTTGCACAAACTTAAGATATAACCAAGGATCCTTTGTTTTAATATTGAAAAGCTTATTGAAAAGTTTACAAAGGAATTGCATATGACAAATATTAAGATACAAGGAAACCACAAATGTCATAATGGCCTCAACAAGCCAAGAAGGTGATCCTATATTCAACTTCGGAGCCATAAGACACAATTGCTTCATTATCTCTTCAAGAGACCACATCAAAATTGGTACCACCATTGGTTCAACAATCCACAAGGGTTTTTTGGGGTCAAAGATAAGAATGACCCAGAAACAATTATTATTTAACCAAGTGGAGAAACCAACTATTTTTCTGCCTCCCAATAAGACAATTCCAAGATTAGTATGGACATCATCATAGGTAAAGAAGTATAAAAAGGACTCAATCATAAATTTATCATCAAAGGTTCTATTATCTATAATAATTCCATTTGGATCAAATTATTTATCACATAATTCATGCAAGGATTGAATCAAAACATTTAAGCTCAAAGAATCTTTCCCTTTCAAACAACGTCCTTTGACAAGGGGTCATCAATTTTACCCAAGTGATGAAGAAGGGTATCATATAAATAGGGTTCAATGAGAGTTCCCTTAAGAGAAGACTCACTCTTTGACCTACAAGTAATAAAACCTTGGTCAAGAATCAAAAAACACCATAGTGAACTCTCTCGATAATTTTTATTGCTCCCCTTCTTTAATGAGCTCTCATCTTTGTTGGAGATTTTTCTATTACACAATATGGGTCCATCAAGTGGATTATGAATCCCCAAGAAAGTTTTTTAACATAGGGAAGGATACCAACATCCTCATTTGAACTTTTCTTGTTATCTTTACCAAGCACCAAATTGGGTGTATAATAATCACCACATCTAAATTTGTAACCTGGGTTGAATAGATAGAGTGTCCATTGACAAAGGTATAGACTACACTCTCTTCACATACGGGTATTACCAAAACAATAGGAAATACTCTCTACTCTAATTTAAATATCTTTAAAAGCAAATAGAGAGTAAAAAAAGGTGTCATGAAAATTGATTTCATCTAAGTTTTCCTAAAATCATGCTCACTACGACTCCCAAGAACATTATCAAGGGTATGTTCAAGAATTGGAACACTCAAAGAAGAGTAGGCAATTGATACACGAAGATCACCTTTCAATCCTTTATATTCCTTTTCCTTAAGAGTACTTTCATCTTCCAAGAAGAGGTTTCCATCTTTAGGAGAAATGTTATCACACTATAGTGGGTTTTTATATAGAAAATAGCCCTCGAGATGAGCTACATCATCAACATTATCCACACCACTAAGTAATTCACTAGGAGTGATTTCATCATCTTTAAATAGGATATTGTACTTAAAGACAAAAATATCAATCCTCGAAGAAGAATTAAAACATGTAAGTTCACTATTAAAAAGACAATTGTTATGTCTCAAAGAAGTTTCAAACATATAATCATACTTATGAGAAAAACAAATAATAGGATCTTCATTAAGAGACATGCTCAAAGAATCACTCTAATTTAATTGACCAACATTTTTAACATCATTACTCACTTGAGGCTTATTAATAACATTACAAACATCCTTAAGTGGTGGACTAGTTTCACACTCAAGTTGATCAACAAGATTTTCATAAGACGATGTACCGACTCTTATCACATTGGCTTCAACACTAGATGGACTCAAATTTATCTTACTAGAAGAGTCAATTCGGTCATCAATAGGATCAACTAGTGCATCCACACTCTCAACATGTACATTATCAACAAGAGGGAAGAATCATAATACTCACATATTAGCAAGCTACTACTCACACTCAATGGGCTACTAGTCACACAATCATTATTCACATGTACTAAAGTACAAGAGTTAGTGATGTTACCTTAAAGCTCTTGAGAATATTCTTCTTTACCTTAGTTTGAAGGTACTCCACAAGCTTTGGAAGCATCAAAAATTACCCTCGTTAAATCTTCAAAGGTAGCCTTTTCTTTTGGGGCTTGTTCTCCTCAGCTTGCCATATTAGTACCTACATACATGTCCTTACTAAAAGAAGGACAAATAGCATTAGATTGATTTTATTGCAACCCCCTTACTTCACTTCTCTCAACCTCTATTTTTCCTCTCTTAGGTTGCCACCTCGCACTCCTTACTCCTCTAAATCTTTTGTCTCTCATTTTTATTAGACTTCGAGTAAGTGGTCACATTTTATTGAGATTTGGGTAGGGTAGATAGAAAAAGATAATTTCCCATTGGTCTATCATAATTTTAGGCCAATTTTGCTCATTTGGAATTCTATGTCGTGTAAACCAATTGGTACCAAAGCATATATGTCCAAATTTAAAGGGGAATATGTCACACCAAACCTCTTTATAGTACCCATCTTAGGTGAAGAAAACCTTCACTCTCTCAGAAATCCTATAGCCTTTTATGAAGTATAGGAAAAATAAGGACTCGTGAGGTATTCGTAGATAGTGAACCATAAAAGAAGTGATGTAATTTAAATACCAATCATAAAGGATAAGAATTCATCCGAGGACTCTACAAATATCCACCTTACTTGAACATACTTGTTTTCTTGGATCAAAGTTGCAGAGCTTTGTATACCCTTTTGGTACAAAAATAGACCTCATGAAATCCTTTAAGGAACTCTATGTTTGATTGGACTTTCTTAAAAGCTCCCACCATCTTGATGTCATGCATTAAATGTAATCAAGGTCATATGTAGCTTGTTATGCTTTGCTCATATCATATTCCTTGAAGATCATTTCATAGTGCCATTTCCAATCAAGATAAATTTTGGGACCCTACTCTATTTTGAAGATAGGAAGGGTGGGAAGATCTTGACTCCTACTATACCCTCCATTTCTAAGTTGAAAAATGGAGTAATTAAAGTGTTAAAAAACACTTTGGAAACTTGAATTTGATTTTTTGGAACATGATATGCATTAGAGGGGTGAATCTGTGTTGAAAAAGGCTGATTTACATTGGGAGGGGGGGTTGTCTACATTCGGGATCATTGGGACGTACTCCAGCAGGTATGGAGCACCTTGGATACAGGTTCTTGACTTGTTTACTTCTTGGAGGTTTGGTCACATCTTGGGCACAAGTGCAGCGCACCTCAAGCGCAAGTGGCCTACGTCTAGGCCCTTGAATTGACCGATTTGCCCTCTAAATAGTCCTTTGTGCTCTCTCTTCTTGGAATATCCTTATGATCCTTTTAGATGCTCAAATACAGATACCTTTTAACTTTTTTTATTCCTTATTTTTGGATCAAATACCCTCTTTTAGATGAACTTTCAATATGAATTTAACAATCTCCTCAAGAACACACCAAGAGCATTAATTTTTCTAACTTCTTCTCCGGAGCTTGGAATGAGTTGAAATTTTGAAAGTAGGCACTTATTGGACTTATAAACTCATTCCAAACATCAATTTTTTTCCAAATTCCTCACTAAAATATTCATATTTTCAATTCACTTCAAACGTTTTCAACCAAAGCTTCCAACAAGGAAAGAACACTCAAATAAGCTCCGATTTGACTCAAATTTGGTTTATAGACTCATATATAGTTAGAGCACATAATTCTAACACTAGAAAATGCAAGAATTAAAAACTCAAAATTTGATATAGGAACAAACATGTGAATAGTAATGTTTTTGTGAATTTTTGATTTTCTAAGAAAAATAAACCCAAGATTGACTTCGTTAGAACGAAATCAAGCTCAACTCTGATACCAAATAATACGGACAAAATATACGGAATCATAAAACTACAATTAAGATACGAAAATGAAAGAACAATAAAGTAAAGAATAGAAAGAGAAGATAGATAGACAGAAGAAGACAACAAAAGGGCAACCAAAGGGTGTATCAAACTCAAAGACCTCCCTTATTGATTACCTACGAGCACTTAGCTCTTACGTTGACCAAAGAGGAGATCGGATCTCCTTTACAACCACCGTTTCTAAACAAGGTTCAACATTGTCTTTTCCAAGAACTCAATGCTCCCATTGGAGTTTTCATGAATTCATCATCATCTTTAAACAAAAACTAAGGAAATAAGCCTAGTACCAAGTATTTATAGTTTGACTAAATATTACATAATTAGGGCTCAAGAGTGACCCAAATAAAATAAAAGGCCCACTAGGGGCTGTTTTAACCCGCTCTTGAAATGCTAGATTAGATCCAAAGCACCTTGGGTGGATGTCCCTTCAAAGAGGCTTTCGAACCCCATTTTGCACTCTTTCGACCTCGCCAAAGTCCCTTGTCCCTACTTAATGGTAATCTTTATCCATATGTCATCTTTTAATATCACTAAGGAGTCATCAAGTACCTCAAGCATCATATGTATCCCATCCACAGGTTCGGAGGTAATTTGGCTTGTATCATCAATCCAACATAATATCATAAATATTCTATGAAGTAGCTCAATCTAACAAGGGTTAGCCCTAGCCTACCTCGATGCCGAAGAAAGCTCAACGAACTTCTAAACCTTTGTTTTCCCTTCTGATAAGCCTCTTCATAGGGCAAAGATATCAAAATCACATTGTACATGTCAATACAAGAACAACAATACCCATATTGCACCATTATTTTTTGCATCCAAAAATGACATTAATATCCTATGTGGGTCCCATTTATGGAAATCACATATTTTAGGCCAACACAATATTCATACATGATCAAAGAGTCATAACCCTTAAGAATGGTTGAAAACCAAGCTAAATTAGGGCTAAAATCGAGCCCTCAAGCTATTGGGATTTTGGTTAAAAAATTATTAAAATTACCAAGATAAGGGTAGAATCTTACCTTAATTCAAATGATAGTCATGAAAATGGATGTTAAATAAGATTTCCAATTACCCACAAGCCTCAATTTTAAGCACACTCTTTAGGGTTTTTTCTCTCAAGGTATGGGTGAAAATGGGCTAATTCACGGCCTAAGGGGTCTATTTATACCCCTTCCAGGTAATTAGGTGTTGAAATCACATATCCAGGTGTGCAATTGCACACATTGACATCAGTAGAAAGTGTGGAGATCACCACAACCCTTAGTGCAATCGCACTACCCTCTATGCACACACTGGTGTGATCACCACTCAAGAGGTGCGGTCACAGAGGCACCAATTATTAGCTGAAACTTGGGAAATTTTTCAAGTTTCCGCCAATACCTCAAGATTTATTTGGAATTTGATATATTCAAATGAACTATGCAACCATACCAAATTTAACATTTCAAATGCAATGGCAAATTTTGATTTTCTATCTGAGCTCATTTCAACCAAATATGGGTCCTACACCCAAATTTCCAATTTTTCAACTTTTCGACCAATAGGTCAAAATGTGCTCGGGTGCATTAGGATCCAAACTAAAGGTCTACCTAGCGTAAAATTAATGTTTTGGAGCTATTTGGTTCAGTTAGAATTTACATCCGAGATTGTCTTGCTTAAGCTTTCGCCCATAGCCATTTGAAACTAACAAAGACTTCAAAATAGGGAATCAACTCTAAAAATGAAAAAACTACTCGGTAACCAGACTGTAAGTCCCAGTAAATCCTAAATGACTTGGGAAACTATCAAAAAGCTCTAACAGCGAGAATAAGTGGAAATATGGAAAATGACATGAAGGGTCATTAAAATTACTATTCTTCCTTTTATATATTAGACTAATCTCCATGTTATATTCAGAGATGAGTTGTACCCATATATTCATTTAATACTTAGTTTTGCATTCTTAATATGCTTGAAGTTCTTGTACCAATTCCACCATTTTTTGGGACTCTTTTTCTCTTGCTCTCTGTCTTTCTCTCTCTCTTTATATATATATATAGTAGTCTTTTATTATATTTATTACTCTATCTTCATTTATTTCTCTTGGTAGTCCATTACTAGCAGTTCTGGACTATAGGTTGGCTTACTTACTAGTGGGTTATAGTAGGTGTCATTATGACCTACAAAATTAAGTGGTGACATGGGCCTTGATCCACAACCCCCTATGGCGAGGGCACACTGCCTTACACATGCTATGAGTATGCTTTGCACCCTTCAGACCATGATTTTGGTTTTGTGACACAACTCCCTACCCTCCTTGGACGACCAAAAGTTGATTTTTTACTTCTTTACATTAGGGTTAATGTTGTAAACACATATATTTCGAATGGGGAAAACTATGGACAGCCTAAAACACTATACAAGGAGTAATTATCCACAATTACAAGTCACTTTTGGAATAACACAAGATTGGACAAAAGAGAAGGAATGCAAGAGCTCTATAATAAGGTTCTTTCTTCTTTACTTTAGTTTCCTTGTAGTTTTTCCATGTGAATTCAATTATTGGAATTCTTTGTAAGATTATGAGTGACTATACACCCTAATTCTAGGGTTGGGTCTATGAACATTAGGACTTGGCATTCAATTATGTTTATTTAAAGTTGATTATAGTATTTGGTTGTTCATATATTCTTGTTATTATTATTCTATTGACTCGCGACCTTTAGAACATATTTATATTTCTAATGTGAATCCAAAAGAAGGAACATTTGATTAGAATATGGAATATATGGAGTGAGTTCTTGTTTTTAAATGAACTAAAGATAGGATTCACGGCTAGGATAGGAATATACCTAATTTGTCTCATTTGGTTTAAATATAAGATGAAATACAACTGTGTTTGAATTAGTTCTCACTTCCCCGCTCAACAATGTAGTTTAGGGATAATTTAAATAAATTATTAGAGGTTCAAAATATCATAATCATGGTATCAACCCCGTGAATCAACAAAAAAGATAGTTAACTTGACCAACAAGATTTTGTAGCGTCATTAGATTGTTCAAATTGCCTTGACACCGGATTGCTCCTTACTATTGTTTTAAGCACTTTATATTCTCATTATTGTTTAGTGTTACTTTTAAATTCTCTAATTTGAACTCTCTTTGGTTATAACTTGCACTTATTTAATTTAATTATTAATGCTAGAATTGGATTGCTTGTTAAATACCAAGTCCATGAGGGATTGATATTTGGCTCGAAAGGGCCACTTTATTATTTGTACGGTACATACACTTGAATGTGTGGAAGGACACAATAGTAGCTTTTCTTTAAACCTTAATCAGGTCTCATATAACACTTCCAAATATAGCTGGCTAAAGTTATATATCTCATTTTCAATTGCAAAATCCTGGAAGGTAGGAAAAATTTATTAAGAACTGAGTCCTTAATTCATTCCAAATAGTGATTAAGCCACGTAGAAACTCTATCAACCATCATATAGCCTCCCTTTCCAGTTAGAAAGGAAACAACCACAGTCTAATTGCCTCTTGACCCACTCCAGATAGATTATAGGGATTGCAAATCTCTATAAAGTTCATCACATGCATATTTGCATCAATAGTAGGGAGGCCTATGAACACCTCTTTCAAGTTCAACTATTGTATCATAGCACTAGTGATACCAAACTTAGTGCCTAGAGGTTATTCTGGTGGGATGATAATATCTATTTCAATTGGATCTAGAAAATCTTGCCCGTCTTTTGCATCATCATAGTGGGGAAGATATTGTTTTGGAGGTTGTTTCCTCTATACCTTCTTTTTTTTCTCGCTCATCAGGTGTGGATAGATTGTATGCTTCGTCTTTCCTAGTCCTTTTTTTAGCTTCTCTCCTCATATTTTTTTGCCAAGTATTTTTCTCGACCATCAAATGAGTATTAGTTTTCTTTGTAGTCTCTTGAAGCCCAGTCTAATGCCCTAGCTGATTAAGGATTCCCGCATTAACAACTTTCTCATTATGAACTCCTTGATTATGAGCTCCTTTGTTCATCATTCTTTTATTAAATCTCAGAGTTCTCTCAAGTTCCATATCAAGTGGAATCAGGGGATTGACTTGACTCTAAGTGTTGGGCATACACCTATGTGTGTCCTAGAAACAACAAAAAGGTAAATCAGAAATAGAAACCAACATCCCCACAAACACAATCAATCAACTCCATAATAATATTCCCTGACAACAATGTCAAAATTTGGTATGACCCAAATTGCACCTCTACACAAAGTATAAAGCAATCATTGATCAAATGCACAACCCAACTAGGTTGGAATCGATCCTATAGGGAATAGGTAAAAATATTAATCAAGATGTATTTCTACGTAATCAATAGCAATCTCTAGTAAGAAGAAGGGTTTTGTAAATTAAATATCAATAATAACATTATTGATTTGTTGGATTTGGAATCACTGCGAAAGAGTCACTAGGATTGTGTTGTTACTAATTTCATAACTCCGTAGGTTCTTCATACTTAGCAATCTCTTGTGGTGCCTGAAATGTAGAATCAATAGGGTATGCTCATCTAAATAACTATATTATGCTCCTAATAAGATTATCCCCAATCATAAAGGTTCATGTCTCATGGGTTTTGCATTACTAACCCATATCATTGATTCCACATTAGTCTGTCCTCAATTATCAGCTCAAGATCTAATTAAGTGGAGGTTGATAGCTCTAAGTTTGTTTTTTATTAAATTTTTACAACCAATTATCCTTGCTAAATTCTAGAGTAGATATAAGGTGAGTTCTAACATTTTGCACCATTAGAAAGCAATCAATCCAAAGATAATAACAGCATATACCTAAACACCCTTTAAGAATCACCTTGTGCTATGAACACAACTTTGTTAATTTGTCATTATTCCCACAACCCTAGTTATGGTATTTAAATACTCATAATTTTAAGAACACATTAATAATTCTAATAAGAAAGAATAATTTTAAACTTACAAGAATAATATAAAAAAACTCCAAAATTTCACTTTAATTTAAAATCCTAAAAATAGATGTTTTTGAATTCAAGAAAAAAAAGTATGTCTTACAACTTTAGAATAATGTAATAAAGTATAAATAGGTAGAAAAAAAGGACCTAATAGGAGTATTTGTAGATAAAATAAACAACTATTTTAAATGCATAGGGATTTGTTAAGTCTGTGCTTCGGACGAAGGAAAATACGACTGTGGTTAGATCCCATGATCATCCTTGATCCTTGTAGGTTGAACTTGGACTTTTTCATCTTATAGGTCATGGTTGGTATGAACCTCAGTATGAGATTATGACTTCTTGTTAAGATCATTCAATTCTTTCGCCTGATTCTCTTAATACTTAACTTTTGTAAACTTTAATTCTAGACTTTCCTTCCATAATGCCTTGGAACGAGCTTCAATTCTTCAGTACGAGCTTATGAATTCTAGGCACGATCATGACTTCTAGGCATGGTCATAGGAAGTATTCATCTGACCTTCATCAATTAACTTATATAGAACTGCTTCTAGGACCTCTACCTATGATTTGGTTGTTTAATCATAACACCAATGTACGATTGGAGAAAGATCTCATCTGTTTGACATCTGAGATTTATTCCTCTTCTTTATACTACTATCACAATGTACAATAGTTGTCAGATCCTATGATTCTAGAAAACCTCCGTCTGATGTCCTAAAGCCCAAAAATCAGCATTTCACTTCTCCAAACTGGCTTGACCAATAAATACTATAAAACACATCATATCCATATATAAATACCTTCATACCTGCAAATCCATTATTTTAAGTATCAAAAGTGTTGTAAGTCTACAACACATCACTATTCCACCAGGTGAAAGGGTTTTTTTGAAAATGAATTTCAGATAGATCACAAGATGAAATATAGTGTCATCCTCATCAAGGACTAGTAATCCACCTGTCGTTTCTTCAAATTTCCACACAACATTAAAATCTCCTCTTATAAACCACAGATTTGACATAGCAACTGCACCTTGATAAATATCATCCCATACATCAGTCTCTCATTAGTTGAACACTTTGCATAGACTAGTGTGACAACAAAATTAAAAGTTTAATTCTGATCCTACATATGAACCTTCACTCTATTAACAGTAACATCACTGTTAGTGAATAACCAAATTTTGTCATTACAATTCTACTAGGTCAATTACATCTTCAATCTCTTCTTTTATTTATTGATCTGACAATCACTCTGAAAAGGCACCACAAGGCTAATAAAAGTGAATTTGTGATAATTATGGAGAATTTTAACTCTTTCAAATGTTTGTTGGGTCTTTATAGACCTAATATTCCAAATGAGGTATTTTATTGATTATTAGGAATTGATTTGAATCTTTTTATTGAACTCTGATGGGTTGGGACTCTCTCCACTTCTATTATTCTTTCCTTTTGTTGTACTTCTCAGTAGTCTTCATGATACATCGACTTCCATTGGTACATTATCCCATGACTCGTTAGCATCTTGTGTTTCCACAATACCTTTGGCAACTAGATTAGTTTCTAAAATACCACCATTAACTTTTCCTATATTATGGGTAATAATATCATAATAAATTTAGTTAGGAGAGTGAACCATTAATGATTTATCAGTTTGTACTGGCTTTGTAATCTCCATAATTGTCAGGTTATTCTTCTGTTCCACTTCCACTACAACAAGTTCTTCATTATTCTCCACTATCACATTATCCCTAGAAATTGGGGCTTCCCCTTTATCACTAGATATGTTGTTGTTGTCTTCCAAAAAAATTTTCTCCATATCTTTATTTTCTGAATTTACCTGTAGATTTTTTATAGCATGACTCACTTCCTCTAGTTGATCATTTGTAACATTTTTTAATTGCTCTTATAACTGATTAGGAATTGGTTGTGTAGGTTGTATAGGTTTTGTTAGGCTAAGCGCCTCACTTTGCTTCCCAAATGCTCTGGTAATTCAATCCTTGGAAGATTATCTACGTTGTTGCTGAGTTGATTTTTCTATTAGACTATTAATAATATTGTTATCCTTTTCACTATTTGTATCAACAATAAGGCTTGAGTTATTGTTGTCGGACTTATTGACTGTTTCATGTGTTAATTTATTATCATCTACTAGAATAGCAAAGTTGTTTTCCAATAATGGTGTAGTGGTTCGAGTCTTTAGCTTTCCATTCTTCAACACTTTCTAGTTTCTCGGATCACCTACTAATTTTTCACTTGAATGCACTCTTGCTTTCCCTTTCTGGAACATATGGACATAAGGAAGATTAGGTTTTTACGATTGCTAATTTTTCTTCTTTACAAACCCCTAATCTTCCATGATTTTAATTCTTATATCCTCTATCTTGGTGTTACTTCTGCATTCATCCTTATCATGGCCTTGCATTTTGCATTCATTATAGTACTTAGGGACGTAATCATATTGAATGTGCACCACTTCATTCCTACTTTCCCTTCTAGTACCATTTACAATGTTCATGATTACTGACTTGGGAAAATCTTCTTTTAGGTCTACCAATACCTTAATTCTTGCACAACTTGTTCTAGTTCTATTAATAGTCACTAGATCAAATTGAACAGGTTTACCTACTGTTATAATTGAATAGAGCAGTCAACCTTTTGCAAAGTACATGGGTAAAAGATATCCATACTAACTCCTTCATGGTCTCTTCATTCGTCTTAAATCGTGGATCATAAATAAGAGTTCTCATTAAGTATGAATATCTATCCTTGCATAAGATATAGAAAGCTCCCCTGAGATAAGATTTATGAAATCTTCTTGTTGTGTCCATGAATAATAATATGCTTGTTTTAAAATAATTCAATTTGATAGTCACCTTTAATATCGCATTGGTGTGGAATAATTCTCCTTAGTTCATCAATATCTAGCCACTCATATATAAATTTAGCTACAATAGCATATTGAAGATTCTCATCCTATTCATTGTATCTACTTCCTCCTAAGGGTGTCAAGTGGGCCGGCCCAACCCGACCCTTGTAACTTATGCGGTCCAGTTTGACCCGGCTCGGTAAGCCCTAGGGCTTTAGGGTTCTGGGTCTCGGGCTGTTATTTTTTTTAAAATAGGCCCGGCTAACCCGGTCCGGATACCTTTTTAAAAAAAATAAAAAAAAATTGGGATTTTGGGCCAAACTAGCCGTTGGCCCAACGGCTATATAGCCGTTTTTGGGTCCAAACGGCTAGTTTGAGCCCATTTATTAAAAAAAAAATTAACTTTAAAAAATATTTTTTAATCCCAAAAAAAATTCTATAAATACCCTACAACTTCAAATCATTTTTCACACAATTTTTCACTTTTTCAAATTTCATTCTCTCTCAAATCTCAATTCTCAATTCTCAAATATTCAATATATTTAATTTCTTAAAGTGTTCACTTTAATTTTTTTATTTTTCGTTTACAAAGTACGAGCGGAAGTTTCTAAAGTCGCAACCTTCAGATACTTTCAAAATTTGGTATTGTCGTTCCATCTCTTACGTTTAATTTTTATTTATTGTATTAATAGTTTAATATTTAATTTTATTATATTTGTGTATTTTGAATATTTTTTGTTTAATTTAATTTATACTATGGATAAATTAAGAAACCTCGCTACTAAAGGTGTTAAAAAAATTTGTCCCGAAAGCGGTAGTGGTAGTAAAAAGCGAATTACTAGCGGTAGAGGTAGTTCAAGTAGTAGATATACCCGTGTGCCTTCACCTCCGGTACCGCTTGGTACACTTTTTGAGGAAGAAATAGGTGTAGGTGCTCACGATATGGATTATGTAGAAGCTCAGAAAAATTATGGTATAGAAGAAGAAAATGAAGTAGATGCGGTTAATTTAAACGAAGATAATGAAAATATTGCTGAGACACCCGCAGTAGGAGATGCTAACATTAGATCTGAATCGGTTAATCTCCCTCCCCGTCCTTCCAGTGCCCCAATACCTCGTAAAAGAACTAGTGTTGCATGGCAATTTTTTGAACGTATATCAAATATTGAGGTGCAATACAATATTTGTCAACAAATATATAAGCATAGAAGTGGAGGCAAGCAAGGGGGTACAGGTACGTTAATGAGACATATAGCTGAAGATCATAAAAGAGAGTTAAATATTGCACAAGGTGGTAGGGATGTTGGTGGGCCAACGCAAACTAGAATGGACCCAGCAACCGGTCACGTAGCGAAGAAGTATAATAAATTGAGAGACCGAAAAGAAATAGCTAAAATGGTAGTTGTGGGTTGTTTGCCTTTTAGTTTTCCTTCTTCTGATGTCTTTATTCGTTATATACAAGAAATTTATAATCCTATGTTTAACGGTATTCCTAGAACTACTTGTCGGTCTGATATTTTTAGACTTCATTCACAATATTATTTTTATTTATCAACATTGTTAAAAAATATTTAATGTAGATTGTCCCTAACTTCTGATCTTGGTCGTGCTATAAATAAAAATGATTATTTAACTGTTACTTGTCATTGGATGGATAGTAATTTTGTGATGCAAAAATGTATTCTTGCTTTTTTATATGATGAAGATCGTAAACATACTGGACAATTTATTGCTTAGTCTATTGTTAAAATTCTCGGATATTATAGTATCAAAAATAAAATTTTATGTATTGCTTTTGATAATGCTTCTAACAACAAGACTGCTATAAAAAAAAAATCTACGCTATCTCCGTCCTTGCCTGAAATTTTTCATATTAAGTGTGCATGTCATATATATAATTTAATTGTAAAAGATGATCTTGAGTTTTTTGAGTTTTATATTGAAAAAATTCATCTTGCCGTTGGTTTTATTCAAGGAAATAATCATCGATCGAGAATTAGAGAATTTAAAATTAAATGTCAAGAAAATAGACTTACACCGATTTTGATGCCTAAGGAAATTGATACTAGATGGAATTCTACGTATAAATTTTTAAAAACTTGTTATAAATATAGAATTCCTATTATACTAGCTTTTAACCAACATTGCGGTTCATTTGTTGATTCTGCTGATTGCATGCTACATAATTCTGATTAGGTTGTAATTAATGATTTTGTTAAGTTTTTAGAAAAATTTTATGTAGCTACAATTGAATTTTTCGTGCTTATTATCCTACTGTTTGTAATATTTTGGCATAGATAGCCGATATTTCTAGTTTGCTCAAAGAATATAAAAATAAAGAAGGTTATAAAGAAGCCATGTTTACGAAATTTAAAAAATATTTTTTCCCGATTCCCCCTATTTACTTGGTTAATGCTATGCTAAATCCGTGCATGAAATATAATAATATGTGTCACTTTAGTACTCTTATTTCTACTAACTTAGAAATAAATACTAACCATGATTCTGAACAAGTACAACCTGATTTGTAGACGGCTACGGCTGATGCAAAGGATTACATAGAAAAATTATATAATCACTATGCTGATTTATTTGATTTAGCCGTACCTAAAAATATCACTCCAACTGTCGCTCCTCATCCTCCCGAAGAGCCATCATCTTCTAAAAGGCTGGCACATAGTGTTCTGATTTGTTTTATGATTTAAATTGTTGGAACAGTGCTGATGAGAGAACTTACACATCAACTTATCGGGAAGAGCTGAAATATTATCTTCGGACGGCACCAGAGGATCGCAGACGATGGATCAACACGTTGGATTGGTGAAGGAGTAATGAAACACAATATGCTGTGCTTTCAATATTAGCTAGAGATATCTTGAATGTTCCAATGCCAACCGTTGCATCAGAGAGCGCCTTTAGTCAGGGACGACAGCAGCTTGGAGACAACCAACACTCATTGGGAAGCAATGCAATGAATGTTCTAGTTTGCCTCAGAGATTGGATTAGAGCGGAAAAAAGAAACCAAGGAATGGAACAGGAGCCGAGCGACGAGCTAAAACTTAAAGAAATTATGACTTCACGGGAGAACTCAGCAGAATCAAGTCCAATGCATGGTTTTGCCCCCGTTGACTTCGACTATCCTATGCAAGTTCCCGTTAATATTAACATGAATGAGTTGGAAAAAATGATGCATAATTTGTAGATTTTTCATTCATGTAAATTATAAATTTTGGATCATTTTGCAATCAATAAAATTCCCCAAATTCATTCACTCCTTAGTCCTTGCTTTTTATATTTTTTCATTTAATGATTTAAAATTTTAAATTGAATTTCTAGTTTTCTACTTTAAATTAAAAACTTACTTCTAATAGATTATTAATTTACTACCAAATATTATTAATTTATTATATTAAGTAGCATATGTTTTGTGTATTTCTGCATATATCTTCTATAGAAGTGTATATTTAACGTATACATGTGTATATGTTTTATAAATCAGTATATAAGTATATCTATATATATTATAATGTATATATATTGTGTAGTATATTTTATAAGTAGTAGTATATATACATTGAATGGTGTGTATACATGTGTATATATCTTCTATGGAAGTGTATATTTAACGTATACATGTGTATATGTTTTATAAATTAGTATATATATCTATATATATTGTAATGTATATATATTGTAGTATATTTTATAAGTAGTAGTATATATACATTGAATAGTGCGTATACACATGTATATATCTTCTATAGAAGTGTATATTTAACGTATACATGTGTATATGTTTTATAAATTAGTATATATCTATATATATTGTAATGTATATATATTGTAGTATATTTTATAAGTAGTAGTATATATACATTGTATGGTGCATATACACATGTATATATCTTGTATATTCATCGTATACATGTGTATAAGTTTTATGAATTAGCATATGTTTTATGAATTAGTATATAAGTATATATATATATATATATATATATTGTAATGTATATATATTATAGTATATTTTATAAGTAGTAGTATATATACATTGAATGGTGCATATATATGAGTAATTGACTAATTGTGTATATGTGTATATATTTTTTAAATTCTAATGTAGTATATACTATATATATAGTGTATATATATTATTTAACATATTTATAATGTATATAGGTGGGTATATGTAATGTATATTGAAAGAAAGTTTTTTTTTTTTTTTATATTTTTGATCGGGTTTGACCGATTTTTTAACCGGGTTTGACTGGGTTTTGGTGGATTTGACCGGGTTGGGTTAAGTGGGCCGGGTTAGGGTGGGTTTTATTTTTTTACTGTTTGGCCCAGCCCGACCCATCTAGCGCCAAAACCGATCCAAAACTGGCCCTCAACCTGGTTAAAATAGAAGGGCCGATTCCGGATTGGCTCGGCTCAGCCCATCCCGTTTGACACCCATACTTCCTCCGTTGTCCATCTAATACGTGGAATACGTTTCACTGTGATCACATCCTTATGTGAAATAGTTTCAGCACTAGGAGCGATTTTCAGCAATGATTCAACAATGACATCTCTAGGAATGTATTAGGGCTTTTGGGCTTATCGATGGAGTTCAAATTCAAGGTGGGGGGAAATTAAAAAAAGAAAGTTGTTGCCCAGCCATTAATTATGGCTGGACAACGGCTAATTTGGCCATTCCAATCTAGAGTTTGGTGTGCATCTTAGGAGACAGAAGAGAGAATCTCTAGCACATTTTATAATAAATATAGCAAATTAAAAAACTATGTAATAATTAAACTTATTAAACATTTGTAAATCCTTCATTACCTAAATAATTTATTTTTATCAATGCACATTTATTATATCAACTCTTTTCTCTCTTTCTCTCTCTCATAATCTTCTATATTTTTTCTTTAATATTATTTTTATGCTGACAACTAGGGGCGTTTACGGATCGGTTTGGATCGGTTATTGGTCAAAATCATAACCAAACTAACTTAGTCGGTTTTTAAATTTCTAAAACCAAACCAAACCAACACAAAAAAATAATCGTCGATTTGGTTCTTGTCGGTTTAGTTCGGTTCGATTTTTCGGTTTATAACTTTATTTAATGATAAATGTTGAAATTTTTCTTAAAAAACTTCAATCCAGCATATGAGATGTCAACCGAGTGTTGTTCCTCAATCTTGAAACTAAGATGTCAATTTAGTGTTATACTTAGGCAAAGACATGAACAACACAATATGAACGCTTCTACAAAAGTATTTAGAAACTACATATAAGAGAATGATATAATAAACTCTCAAAACGTAAACACATAATTTTTTGCTTAATAGGAACCAAAAAGAAAGTTCAAAACTAGTGATTATCTATAGTCTAATAAAACTCACCTATAAAACTCCATAGACGACAAGATAATTTTACAATTAATATCATTTGTCACTCAAAGTGCAAAAATCATATAGAATCTCATAACGTACCATCAACCAGATGGAGACATATGACTAAAGTTAAATTCATGATTAAAATTTAAAATATCAAAAATATTTATATTTTATTTATGAATAATATATAAATAATTTATGTATGCATATGTATGTGTGTGTGTGTATATATATATATATATAATTTTTATCGGTTCGGTTTGGTTATTTTGTCGGTTATTTAAGACTAAATCAAAATCAAACCAAATAAGTATCGGTTTTAAAAATTTAAAACCAAACCAAACCAAACCTAACCAAATGTCGGTTTTTTTAATCAGTTTGGTTTGGTTCGCAGTTCGATTTGGTTTATAACCAAACCATGAACACCCCTACTGACAACTTTTAAAACTAATTTTAAAGGCATTTCAAGTATGTATGTATGTTTATAGTTATTGACAATAATTTTTCTTTTGAGTTCTTTTTAATTTTTTGTTTTTTAATACATAAAAATGTCTTTTTCTTTCTTTTTTAACTCTTTCATTTGTTTTTCTGCGTAAATACTTGCGATTATAAGAGATAAGTATAGGAGTTATTTGGGCAAGAAATATAGATATTTGTATTATAGCTGCAGAAGATTTCTTTTTCAGCCAACTATAATACTTTAATGTTAGCATATTTATATAAATATCTCACGGTCCATAGTACTAAGAAAATGAACACACATGACAATTAAGTGAAAGCCTCTTGAGCAACTTGTCATTTTGTGGCCATAAAAATCAATTTTGTACTTTGTACAATGAAAAGCAGCAATTAATACTATATCAAATGACCAATTTGACCACATTCAAATTAATTTTGTATGAAGCACACATGTTGATGGAGATGTATGTGCTTCGGCTTCTGTCTATCTCTCTTATTATATATATATATATATATATATATACACACACATTTACATAAGGTGTCAAGAAAAATAATTTAATTATTAATATGTTAATATATTATTTGTAATATTTATGTTTGAATCCAAATGAAAATAAATAAAAAATGTATTTACAAACATTTTTTTTTTTTAAAAGAACACTAGGAATAGGAAAAGATAAAAAGTTCTAATATAGAAAGAAATTAAAAACACTAAAAAAGAAAAGTAATCTTTTTTTAGAATATGAAACTCCTTAATTAATAGAGATTTTATTTTCAAATAATATGGGATAATGGGAAGACTCATTTATTAGTCATGAACAAAGGGATATAAATTAGTTTCGATTTATTTGATCTTTTACATCCAAAATACTTTAGCAATTTAATAGGGTTATGCTAATATGGTGATAAAGATTTGACTATAATTGATATAACCGAACTTTGACTAAAAATCAGTCAAGTATTTTAATATTGTATATTTATATAATCTTTTCTTTTTATTTTGTCTGGCCTAATTTTAGAGAATTTTTGCCTTGTCTTATAAAAGTTTAGTATAGAAATAAAGCATAACTTAGTTTGTTAGTTCTGAAACTAAACATATGACTCTTTTGACATAAGTTTTGTAGGAATAAAGTTGTGCGTTATAAGGTATAACTTGTAGATTATTAACTTGTTAAGATATAACGTCCTGACAGCATAAATTCGATAGGTACAGGACCGATCCAACGGTAAAACAACCCAAGCAATTTCTTTCGGCCTCAACATTATGAGGGGCCAAAATTTGTTTAGGTACATGTAATTTTTTTTTTTTATTATTATTATTATTATTATTATGATTATTATTTTAAAAATAAAGAAATACTGAGATATTTGATAAAAATTGGGAAGTGAAAGGAGTATATTTTTGGGAATCTCTTTAGCCCTCTTTCCTTATTTATACAGAATCATCATTGTTATAGCCACATTATTTATATTCTTTAATTTGTCTTTCTACTCGAACTTTAATTGTTTACTTTAATATACTCCTTACGTTTAAAAAAGAATGACATGTTTTTCTTTTTAATTTATTTCAAAAAGAATGATTCTTTCTTTTTTTGGCATTACTTTAATTCTAAGTTTACACATGGCGTGTTTAGGACAACAAGATTAAAGGACATTTTGGTACATTTGACATAACTTTAATTTGAGACCACAAGATTCAAAAATCTTCTTTATTTTTTTAAACTCCATGTCAAGTCAAAATAGGTCATTCTTTTTTAAACGAAGGGAGTATATATTTATACTTCACTTTGGATTTTTCACTTCTTCAATTCTTTATTTGAGAAATTTCAACTGTCAATTTTTATTTTTTTTTCTCTAGGTTTTCACGTTGCATCAAGAATACTCGAGTAGTGAAAATAATACCGGGTTTCTTATTTGTAACACCAAGTTAAATTGCTCTAAATTTTGTTATTTCACATACAAATTATGTTATTTTATACTTTTTTTCTCTATGGTATATTTTGTCTTACTTATATTTTAGAATTTAAATATGTCAACTATGAAAAAAAAAAATTTAGAATGCATGTGCTAAGATAAATTGTACATATGAAAGTTTTTCAAAAGTGAAATTAATAAAATTTTATCCAAGGTCAACAATTTCTCAAGAAAGTTTAAATGAATTAACTGTATAATCAATCTCAAGAAAAATATTAAAAGAAGACACTTGTTAACCATTTCGCATCTAAAAGAGCTAAAAACAAATAATTTTAAATAAAATTATAAATAATTCTTTTCCTTAATAAAAAACTTAAAATTTCTTGAATTTTTTTTAGGCCACAAGAATCGTTGAGTCGTCCCTGGGTAGGAACTAAGTTATGCCTTACAAAGCATAACTTCTGAGTTATGAATTGAACTTAAGCATCTAACAACAGAAGTTCTATAGGAATTAAGCAATGCAACTTATTTTGCTAACTATATGGCATAACTTGTGTTACTTTACAGTAACAACATACCTAATGTATTCTCACAAAATAGGATATGAGGAGGGTAAAATGTACGTAGTTCATATCACTACCTCAGATGAAGCAAAGAGATTATTTTCGGTAGACCCTCGACTTAGGACATATAATAGTATGACAAATAAAAAACATAAAAGCATACAACAAAATGGGATAGCACATTGCTGGATAATAAAGGAAACAAGACACCCACAAGATAATATTATAAACTATCTCTTCGAAATCATAGACATCACCGAAACATTATGAACAAGAAACTTCAGTCGCAGATACAAACAAAACACTCTTCCCTACTATTATGGACAAACTCCTACCACAAACCCTATACCCTAATCCGCATCCTCCACACCTTCCTATCAAGGGTCATGTCCTTAGTAAGTTGTAACTATTCCATATCATGCCTAATCACCTCCCTCCAATATTTCTTCAGCCTACCTCTACCCCGCCTAAAATCATCCATAACCAGCCTCTCATACTTCCGTATTGGAGCATTCGTGCACCTCCTCATCACATGTTCGAACCATTGTAAGCTCACTTTCCACATCTTATCATCCATCAAAGCCACTCCCACCTTCTTTATCGCAATATCCTCGTCTCTGCCAACTTCAATTTTTGTCTTGCGCTTTTTTTTTTTTTGGATTTTTTTCAAAAAAATTATGGCTAGGGATCGAAGAGGAACTGAAGAGGGAATTATAACGTAGGGAATCAAATCCTCACTAATAAGGTGAAAGTTCAGATAATTAATCAACTAAATTACTAAGATTCCTCGCGATTTTCTTTATTTTTTTAATGTCAGAGATACTTTGGCAACTTTTTGTTACTTAAAAGTGTTGAAGGACAGAAATTAAATATCACTCTTAAATAGGAGCATTCGTGCGAAATACCCTTTTATTATTGGTTTGTTGTTGAATTTTGGAACTTCCCCATTTGATTGTTCAGAGTCGAACTTGTCTTGCAGAACCCAAAATTAAAGATTGCTCTCGATTTACTGTACTGAACATAAAAAAAGTATAACATACCTACATCATATATAGATTGGTCGTTGATTTGCTTATCAATCTATGTTGCTTTTACCTCCATTTCATCCTCCATACAACTTTAGCGATTAAGGAGGAAATAATTTACTCTTTGGGCTTCTATTAGTTGCATAAAATGAACCTGAACTGTTGATTTCATCGATCTAGAGCATTGGTAGAGTCAGGATTTTCATTTAGGTTGTTCTAAAGTAAACATACGAACTAGTCAAAGGGGTTCAACATCTATTATATATACATAAAAAAATATTTTTAACCATGTAAAAATAATATATTTTTCCATTAAAAGGGGTTAAATGAACTCCGTGGACGAAAGGTGGCTTCACGCCTGATCAAGGGAGTTCAAGTTAAATTAAAAACGGGCATATAACTGATGCTATTCAGCTGTATTTTGAGAGGTAAGCTATTCAACGGCATTTTGAGTTGGTTTCGCGTGAGTTTGTACATGATTGTACAAAGGGTATACATTCTTTATACATTACATATGCATATATGTACATGTGCAATAGTGTATACGTACGAATGTATATGCAATATATATGAAATGTATAATAGTGTATATATACTGGTGTACATGTAATATATATGTGATGTAAAATACTATAAGGACGTATATATAATTTATTGTAGAGGTTTTAAAAATGAGAAAAATGAGGAGTGTTCTATGGTAGACATCGTTGTGCATTTATTTGGTCCAAGGTGTTCTTCAAAGATAGAAAGGGTATACATAGATAAATCAAGTGAAAGGTAGACGAATCGGTAAAATTTCACCATATCAAGCTAGCAAAACATCAAAAATTTTCATCATTTCTATGATCTGTGGAAATTAACAATAGATCTTTCTTTTCTGTTGTTGTTATTCCATTTGTTTCAGTCATATCCAAATCTTTTGGATTAGTTCCATTAGGGAGCTCCCTTTTAAAATAGGAGTAACTGAGCTAGGGAATGTGTAACATTAGCTAAACCAAATAATATTCCTGGACGTATCCTTCTTCCTGCACCAAATAGAATTAACTGAAAGTGATTTCCTATAAAGTCAACAAAAGAGTCCTCAAATCTCTCAGGTATAGATCTTTGAGGATCATTCCAACTTTCAGGATCTCTCGCAAGTGGCCATGCATTAACCAGTACTCTTGTCTTAAAAGGTATGGTATATACTGTAATATTTGTTTTGTCCCTACATTCGTTGGGCCCTATAAAAGGAACTGGAAGATGCAGCCTTAATGCTTCCTTAACCGCTAACTTCAAGTATGTCAACGTTTCAACATCTTCTTCATCATATATTTTCTTTCCCGTGAAGACTTGTCTCACTTCACTTTGAGCCTTGGCCATGACATGTGGGTTCTTCATCATTTTTGCAAATGCCCAAATAACAACTATAGATGAAGTTTCAATTCCAGACAGAAAGATGTCCTGCATCAATAAACAAATTAATAAACATAGGTAAAAGATAAAAGAAAATGTGTACTAGAATGTTAAAGGAGAAACCTTAAAAGAGGTGTTGAGCTTGAAAGATTTGCATGAGTACCAATTGATGGGGAAAAGGTGAACACCTCACACTCATTAGTCAAACATTTAAATTTTACATCAAGATAAGATCAACAGCGATTTAAGTTTATACTCCCTCTCTCCCAATTTATATGATGTAGTTTGACTAGATACGAAGTTGAGGAAATATGGGAAGACTTCTGAAATTTGTGGTCTAAAATAAGTCATGGATATTAATTTATGTGGTTGTAAACAACTCTATGGTATACACTGCAATTAATGTGAGAAATACTACTTAATAGTTTTCCCTCAAAGACTACAATAATTCTGTATTTTTTTCATGTAGAAACTTATCAAAATCACAACTTTAATGTGGTCATTTGTGATCGGAAAGTCAAGTTCGGCATTCTCCTTAACCCTTAGGAAAACATCAACCAAATCTTCATCCCTAAACTCAACATTCCCCTTCTTCCCAGCTACTTTATTTTCGATATGCTCATTGAGGACGTCCTCGATAATTGCATCAACCTTCTTATGGTCACTCACCAATCTAGATTTCGCACCGCTTATCTTGTGAAGTAACTTCCAAGAAGGGAAAAGATCGATCAGCAGCATCAAATCCTCCAATTAGTACATGTACTTCCTTCACTAGTTTTGTAAGTTCATCTGTCTCTACATATTTTTCCAAAGGCTGATCTACAAGTGACAGGGTTTGTAAACCAAGAAATCTTTTCCGTTATATTTACTGTAGAACCTCTCATGGAACGAATTGACGAACTGAGATTTGAAAGCTCATCTTCACAAATTGCACTAAATGATTTGATCATCTTAGTACTAAGAAGTTCAGCCATACAAATTTTGCGCATTTGTCGCCAGTAATCACCATATTAGTGAAATACAATGCCTTTATGGTTGTAAAATATGATGTTTGTGGAGGTAAGCTGTGGTTTATCCACAAAGGCAAGATCATGAGTTCTTAGAATTTCTTTCGCAATAGCAGGCGATGATATGACCACGGCCGGAATTTCTCCGAGCTGCAAGTACATAAGAGGCCCATATTTTTGTGCTAAGCTACTAAGAGTGCGATGTGGAAGTCCTCGACCGATCAAGTGATGCAAACTTCCAATAAAGGGAGGTCTCCATGGAACTGGAGGCAACGTTATTTGGTTTTTGTTTCTACTAGCTAGAACTAGAATAATGAGAGAGGATAAGAAAAGAAGTAAAGAAACTATGTTAAAAAGAGAAGAGTGCATTATCTCCATTAAGAATTACTGAAACTATTTTTTATGGATATTGCTTCAATTATTTTTAGCGTTTATAAAAGAGATTTTCCATCCTTAGGCCTAATTTATTTGCTCAGGTCTGAATATGAATGGTTCAGATTTTAGATCATTAAGTGCATTTATTTTTTATTAAGGTTTTAACTCTGAATAAGTCTTAATCATTGCGATTGAGATCTAGAATCAAGTCTTAATAGGTTTGAAGGAATATTCTGGTATTGGATAATATTCACCACTCTATTCATAATCAGCAGTTACCACCACTAACCTCCTCTGCCACCGTCACCATTGTCAACCACCACCTACCATCACCAACCACCTCTACCATCACAACTACCATCGACACAAATACCGCTACCAATCACGATTGTCATCCGCTACCACACCTACTACCTCTTTTATTCTAATTATATTCATCGTCATCACTGCCGTCAACGACAACACAATCAACAACCACTACTGGCCAATCTCTCCTACCAACCAACTCATCTATCATAACTAGCATCACCACTAACTACCACTAATACATCATAACCTCTATAAATTCTTTGACAGCCATCACCATTGTCACTAGTAACGCTACCTCTACCACCACTTCAACCAGTATCATCACTACAATTTATCTCTACTAACAACCATCTCCACCATCACAACAAATAACATTTTTAACTAGCATCAACATATCGTCAATCATCATGCATTCATGTTTCAGCCAACACAATCAACACCTTAAACTACTAACATCAAGCAACGTCACATCACAACAACCAGCACCATCATGATAATCACTACAATACCAACCATCACAATTATCACCACCAACATTATTAAACATTAACATCAATCATTGTCACCGCAACCACTATTATAAGTCATCTCCACTATCACTAACAAACATAAATATTTTTTCTCAATCAAATACTAATAATTTTGTTGTATTGAATTACATACTTTTGTAATATATAATTAATTTTTTATTTGAATTGTACTTTTTATTCTATTATGTATACAAATAAATATTTTTTACACATTTAGATGTTGAAAAACAAACAGTTTTAATCATTCAGTTTTCAGATCTAAAGACAACATCTTAATCATTCAGATGTGCATTCAGATCCAGACGTCTGAATCTTAAAAAAAATAAATGGAGCCTTAGACTCAAGTGGTTGACGTCTTTAGAAGCTTGGAGGTATTACTCTATTCGTTCACTTTTACTTTTCTACAATTGCAAAAATAGATTTTCACTTCATTTGCAACTTTATACAGAACATCATTCAATCGAGATAATGTGATAAAATAGTCATATCAATCATTATTTTCTTAACGAGTATTTCCTATTACAGTTTGATATCGATGTTGGAGACATGATTGATGATTAAGAAGAGAGGTGCAATTAATAATATGATGCAAATTAATATGATAGACTATCCAGCATGTATTATATTTGTGAGAATCTTTCCTGAAGAGTGAAAAAATTCAGACAAAGCTATTGTATACAACACACGCCTCCATGTACTATTAATAAAAAGAGTGATCGGTCAAAAGAAAATCTAAAGAATCGTTTTTCTTTTTATGTTTCATACTTAAATTATCGTGGACGAGTTTTCTGCCTCAGCTATCACAAAACTTTTGTTAGATTTCATTTAAACATTGTATTCTTTCGTTTTTTACAGAGTATGATTTTCTTTATTTTATTTTGTGTTTTGTATATTATTATTTTACGTTTTATATAGTATATTATTTTTGTTGTGAATTTTCCATATGTAGCTTAGTTTGTGGAAGGATTTTTAAATTTACTTTGCTCGAATTTATTTAGTATATTAAATCATCATGTTGATTTATATCAGTATATTAAATCGTCATGTTGATCTTATATCAATAATAATATTTTCTTTGATTTATCTATGCATAATATTGATTGAAAATTTCTAATACGTACTTTTAAATTAAATTAGATTAAAAACTTAATTAAAGTCTTTCACAATAGATATTTAGTACTATAATTTATCTTTAATAAAATAATCTTAATACTAAGATTGCATTGATACCTATCTTTTTTTTGTCATTTAACTCTCAAAGCAATTGAAAAGATTAGCTAAACACAATATACTTGTTATAATCACTTTTCAAGTGAATTAGTCAAAAATAAATTATTTTTTTAAAACAATTACGTTTTTGAAAGCTATTTTAATAAAAGTGCTTCTCAAAATAACCCGTTTTCGACCTTTTGGCTAAAAAGACTAATACTATTGTAGATAATATACACTTCAATGTATGTAAAAATATGAAATATTAACAAATGCTATAAGTAACGAAAAAAGCAGACTCTCCAATGGCATTTTTTTCCTCCAAACCCAAGTTTTTTCATGGCTTCCATTGGTGAACGACCTTCTCCTAAGGCTGGACATTCACCATCTATTGATTCTGCTGTTCAGTTCCCTCCCTTAAGCACAATGTCTATACCTATCATTAACCCTCTTATCGCCTTAGCTGAAAAATATTCAACATTATCAATCCCAATGCAAATAAGCAAATTCAAGAGAATAAGCAGGAAGTAGTCCCAATCCCTATTAAAAAGGTTGATTTCAAGGGTGGTGCTCCAGTGATTAAGTGGATTGAACAGGAAGTTAGTCGAATGAATATTATAGAGAACTTTCAATATGGTATTATAGGTAAATTTTCTTATGTATGGCCTGAGTTATCAGAATTGTGAGAGCAAATACCTTTATAATGTGGATTTATAGGTGATTACAAAGTTCTGCGTAATAAGCATGTATTTATCGAACTTGTATTAAAGGAGGATTTTATTAACATTCTGTCTAAAAGTTCTTATTACATTATTGCAAAAGATGGAAACTCGTATCAAATGCGTCCACTTATTTATGATTCTAACTTCAAGCTTGGTGAAGAAAAAACTCAAGTAATAGCCTAGATATCCTTTCCTGACCTTCTGCCCACATTCTTTGTCAAAGAATCACTGTTTTCATTAGTATTTGTTATTGGTAAACCTTTACATTGGGATATAACAACTATCAATAAGACACGCTCAAGTTGTGCAAAGTTGAAAGTTCAATTAGATCTTTTGGCTGAAAGGCACCAATATATGATGATAGATATAGAGAATGAAGCTACAAAGGAAGTGAGGAGCATAAAAGTCAAAATTAAATATGATATGACTCCTTCCTACAGCAAGAAGTGTAAGTTATAGGGGAATGAAGAGGTGGAATGCAGAGTCCTCCATATAGAACTAAGGAAGGAAATATCAATAGAAGAGAGGAAAGAATTTCAAGAATAGGGTACTCATCAGGGTATTTAGTAGGAGCATTAGAAGGCCAATGGTCAAAGTGGATGGAGATTTGGAAGAGGCAATAGAAAGTGGCACTCAACAAACAGGAGATTTGTTAAAAATAAAGATGTTGAATATGTCCCGAATGATGATTTAGAAAAGAAAGAAGATCCAAAGAAAGAAATTATGAAATAATTCATTTGATGTGTGGATAGATGAATCACAAGAGTTGGAGATGCAGAACATAGAAAAAGAAGATGTTAAACCTTGAAAAATGACTACAGAAGAATGGTTGCAAATTTTTTTTGAATCAGTGAGAAATAAGGTAGAAAAATCTAAGCAGGAGGGGGGGAAAATCTTATCAAATAAGCAAATTACCAACACAGGTCCAATGAGGAATTCAGGAGAGAGTAGTACTAAATAAGAGGATATTGTAGAGGAGGAATTTAAATCATATGAGGAGGTCCCAACATTAGAAAAATAGGAGAATCAAAGTACAATATTATTCTGCCACAAGTCTATAAATGCAATTCCATTAGGAGTATTAGTTGCAGATAGAGAGGATCTATCCATAAAAGCAAGTCAGTTAGAGAACTTACCAGGTGACATTGATAAGGTACACACGGAGAATGCTATAACAGATTTAGTTCAGAAGCATCTTGAATCTGGTTCAGTGCAGATTAGTCCCACAAAGGCACTTCATGACATAGTTACTCATCAAACTGGGAATAATCTTGAAAATACAAATGATACAGATGATATTAATGTTACTGGAGATAAAGATGGTGAAGACAAGAAGTTGAAGCTATTATAATACAAGCAGAACAATCACAAAAAAAAGTAAGGAGAAGCATCAAAAAGGGGGAAAGCAAGTCATTGAACAGTTATCGAAAAGGGTAATATCAAAGAGAAATGTTGGGATAAATAAAATCAGTCAATGATGATGAAATTATTTTTTTGGAATATAAGGTCTGTTAATACTCAACAGGCATTCACTAGACACCAAATGCTTAATATGAATCATAATTTTTCCCTAATAGCTCTTATCGAGCCTTTCTAACAAGTTGGCCAGATTCAGAGATTTAGGAGAAAATTAAAGTGTTGTAGCAAATATATTAGGAAAATTTTGTGTTTCTTTGAGGGAAGATATAGATATGGAATAATTATTGACTCAGATAAACAAATCTCTATTGAAGTAATGGTACCACGGGATTAAAAGCACCTACTGATTTCTATGGTATATGCTAAGTGTACAGAAGTTGAATGTATTCCACTATGGAATAGGATATACAATATTTGTAATACTAATCTACCATGGTTAATAGGAGATTTTAATTTTTTGTTGAATGAAGAAGAAAAAAATAGGTGGCCTTCTAGTCACACTCCAAGAGATGGAGGATTTTACACTTTGTGTGAATTCACGTGAGCTTGATGAAATATCATTCAAAGGGATCCTATATACTTGGTGGAATGGTAGAGCAGGAAGCGACTGTATTTTTAAAAAATTAGATAAAGTGTTCTCTAATGCAACTTTATAGAATTAGTTTCCAGATTGGAGGTGGAGCACTTGTCTAGAACTAGGTCGGATCATGATCCTCTATTTCTTACAATGCATACAATGTCACAACAAGCTATTAAGCCTTTTAAGTTCCATGCCTTTTGGGTGAAAGACCCATCCTTCAAAGAAGTGGTAAAACAACATTGGAGCTCAGAGAAAGTAGGTAATAGTTTTTGGGTGTTCAATCATAAGCTAAAAAATATAAAAAAAGCTCTGAGTAAATAGAGTAGAGACAGGTATGGTATTGTAATACCCCCAAAATTTTCAAGATCTGGACCTCTTAGAAGATATTCCACAAAGTTAGATTTCTAATGCTTCAATCCTCATCCTAATCTAATGTCATGGGAAGAAGTTACAGAAGATTTCCCTTAACGGCCTGATTTCCTGTTATGACTATGACTCAAGGTAACTAGTTGTAACTACTCATGATGAGTCATCACGAGTGAGTCATAGTCACTCTAGTTTACCCCTCAGCTGTAGCCAAGTAACTATGACTCCTTATCAAGATCCGTAATCAATAGATACGAGTTGTATAAAAGAATTCATAGTCACAACAGTATGTACTCCAAAAATTCAACCCAATGGCTACGAGTCCAACATACGACTTATATCCAGATATTACGAATTTTTATAAAGACTCGTAGCCTAACCAATAAGGTATACAATAATCGAGCCTCATGCTTTGATAGTTTTACAAATGACTTAGACATATATTAAGGCCCCAAATAGCTCCTAACTTATAGACACGTTGTAACATCCCTTAGTGATTAAATTCTTATGAAGAATATAACTAAGGTCAGTTCAAAAGATCATAACTTTGGGTATTCTAAGATTTTTTGATCTCAATACCTACCAAAAGATATATAATTGAACTATCTTTCCAACGATATCAATTTTTCCTTAATCTAATATCGGGGTGAAAAGTTATGGCCAAATTACTAAAGCACTGTTAAAGTTGCCAGTGACTACGACTCCTGATGATGACTCGTAGTCAGACCTTATGAGTAGCCAGGTGAACTCATCATCACGGAAGTAGGGGTCAAAATTTGGGTTCCTGATGATGACTCAAGCCATGACTCGTAGCAAGACCTTATGAGTCATGGCCAAATTCATCGGGACAACTTCCAAACATTTTCTAGACGATTCCTGAGGGTTTTTTGGGTCTTTCCCCACTCCTTTAACCCTAAAACTACATCATTTCTCCCTCTAAACAATAGTTATCAAGTGTAAATAGTACCCTAACCTATTATAACTCACAAATCATTCATCACAAAATAAAAAGAGGCAATTTCTTTCTTCCTAAAATCAATTAGGGTTCTTCAAGTTCAAGTTCAATCCCAATAAATTTACCCAAGACTTCTACAATTAGGTATATGGGGTATTCATCAATGGGTTCCTCCCAACCATTGAGCCCAAAAATCCCCTTTTTGATTAAAGTATGAAATTTTCCCTTTGTATGAAATTACCCATGTTACTTATGAACTTAATCTTTACTTTTCTTAGTAATTTGAATTCAATCTATGTCAACATGCTTTTTGACTGTAAATTAGGTTAATTCATGCTTTAAATTTCATTTACTCATGTTATATTCAATTGTTTTCATGCTAAATCATCAAGTTATGAATTAAAGCATGTAATGTTATATGTAGTTTTGATGATGAGTAGCTAACTGCAAGGGACCAGGTCCCTGGATATTCATGGTACAGTACAGCTGGCTTACGTGTCTGCATAGTTTTGTCCTCTTGTATAACAAAATTGCAGGTGCATCTTGTATTGAATAGGACACCTGGTCCAATAAGATTTCAACCCTAATCATCACCCATCTATAACAGGAAAAAATGTCTTCTTCATCAAATGGTTTTGGAAAATACAAAGAATGAAGAGAGGCAACAAAAAACCCATTACAACACTAGTCAAGTTCTTAGCTATTTATGTGTGCTTAAATAGAAATTATTCTTGAGTGATTTTTGATTTGTAAATAAATTACTCGTATTCTAAGAGTAATGAACTTTTATCTTTAAGTAGAGAGTGCTTAGGTAGAGTTGCCTAAGTTTTGATATTGATTAGAGTTAATCAGTGTAGAGGGTCCTTGGCAGAGTTGTCAAGATGAGTTTGTAGTAGAGTTATTACAAGTAAAAGAAACCTAGAGTTAGGTTCATTGAAGGTTGTAATCAAGAGTTTGATTATAGGGATTTTAGAGAGATTCTGGTGGCAATCCATGGTTTTTCCCTTTCATAAGCAAGGGGGTTTTCATATTAAAATTTTGTGTTTTTACTTTTCTTACACTATCTTTTGATTTTTAGTTACTTTACTGTATTTTTCCTGTGATTGACTTTGAGGAACCTGGTCCCTCACTGTGTGATGCAATCCTCAAGTTTTCAACAACTGGTATCAGAGCGAGGTAACTCTAAAAGGTTCACACCTAGAGTGTGTTAGCCGGGATGACTTCTCCACCTAATCTATAAGAAGGGCAATATACCACTAGACCAATAACATTTAATGGCCAATGTTATGGGTGGTGGAAAACCAGGATGTTTGACTTTATTATAGCTGAAGATAGTAAACTGATGGACATAATCCTTGATGGATCTCATGTTTCTATTAAATAAGTAAAAGAAGGAAAAATAACTAGAATGGTTGTTAAAAGCATGAGAGAGTATGATGATTAAGATAGAAAGAAAATTGAAAAGAACTATAAGTCCAAGAAACTATTATTTTGTGGTGTAAGGCCTGATTAGTATAACAGGATTTCTGCTTGTGAAAATACAAAAGAAATCTGGGATTTATTGAGGACTGCTCATGAAGGTTTTGCTGATATGAATGATTCAAAAGTAGACATGCTGACTACTCAGTATGAAACCCTCACCATGAAAGAATGAGAAACTATATAAGAAATGCATACAAGATTCAACTCTATCACCAATGAGCTTTACTGCTTAGTATAAGTGATTTCAGTGTACAAACAAGTGAGAAAATTCTTGGTGTCCTTCCTAAGTCCTGGTAAAGCAAACTGGATGCTATAACTAAGGCAAAAAAACCTAAAATCCCTCACCATAGATGAATTGATTGGAAATCTAAAAACTCATGAGCTCAAGAATCAGCAAGAGCTAAAGAAGAAGAAAGTTAAAAGAGAAAAATATCTGGCATTGAAAGATTCAAAATATCATTCAAGTGAATATTATATAGATGCTGCATATTTGGCAAAAAGGATTGTTGGAACCATAAATAAGAGTGGTCAGTTCCAAAGAAAAGGTAGCAACAGTAAAAAAGGAAACAATATTGAGGTGTTTTACAAATGTGGGAGTCCTGAGCATTTTATCAATGACTATTCTATGCACAAATTACATTATCAAGAGTATCTCAATACTGGATATGACAAGGGAAAAACAGGGACCAGATCCCTGAAAATTCTAGAAAGAATGTAGTAGTTGAGTATGTTGTAAAGCAAGCTCTGGAAGCATGGGGAAACTCTTCCAGTAATTCAGGTAAAGATAAGAAGACTCGAGATATCTCTATGCTAGCAGTGGAAGACAATCTAGTTATATATGATTCCTTATTTGCATTCATGGCAAACACAAGACATGAAAAAGAAAATGACATAACTCTTTATGTTATTTAGGAGAATCTAGATAATGACACTGCTAGAAAATTAAAAGGATTGTTAGTGTCTTGATTAACTCTATATGTGAAATTACTATTGATAAAAATTCTTTAGAGGAGAAAGTAGAAAATCAAGAACATAAATTTATTGTCTTAACTCTTTAGATATCTGAAAATGAAGAAATGGTATTGAAGTCTGAAAATCTAAATTGTATGAGTCAACTAAAGAAGATAAATGATATAGATGGTAAAGGGAAGAAGGAAGCCTCAAGGATTCAAATTGATATTGAGGAGAAATTGAAGACTTCATAAAAATACGTTATGTCAGTAGTTTACAGGAATGAAGAGTTAGAAAGGGACCCGATCTATTTGAGAGAATAGCTGAACAAGTCTTTTAAATAGACTGCTTTCTCACTGATCCTTTATAACTTAACTAATGATGGAAGAAGTTTAGGATATTAAGGAGGATTCTAATTTAGTAAGTCTAAAGGAAAGGATGCTTTTGATGATAGTGGTAAAGGGAACAAACTCCTGTACACTCACTGTGGAAGAGATGGATATTTGAAAGAAAGATGTCAGCACTGGATTAAGGCAAAATTCAGGAATATTAAATACATTCATCAAGAGAATGCATATCCTAAGGGCTTTAAGTCTCTGAAAAAGATGAAGAGGAAGCTATCACTTCCTAGATGGTCTAAAAAGAATTTGATCACACCATTATACTCCTACTGGGAACTCAAACTTAAGTGGGTTCCCAAATCTAACTCGTGATCATGATTCTTGGCATGGGAAGGGGACTGTAGTCAGGAATAACTTATTGATTGAAGGGGTTTAAAGCTCAATTATGAAAGGTCTGACTTTAAGATAGAGGTGTCTCATTTTAAAATAGATGATTTCAAGGGATATGGTCCCTTAAAAATCCATCTCAGAAGAAGAATCTTCAGTAGAATGAATAGCATATGAATTCGTGTCTCTTAAAAATTTGTCTATGTTTAGGAGACAGGTATCCATGGTAATGTAGGCATGTTAATATATGTCATCTCTATACCATTGCAGGTATACACCTAAGGGGATAACTTTTGAAGTGGACAAATATGGCAAGCACAAATTTGAAAAATTCACCCAAAGGTGAGGGACCTATTCCCATTTCTCAGATTAGTACCTATACAGGATGCTCTAAGAATAATCATAAAATATTGTCTAAATAGGCCTTGGTTATTTTTCTCCTCTGCAAAATTAGTCAATTCTATTTTACAAAATAAAAGGTCTCACTTCATAAGTTCAGACATGTCATTTCAGAAGTGACCTATTTTTAACAATTGATATCTCTCTAAACCACTATATTAGATCATCACTCATCTTTATTAAATGATTTCAACTTACTATCCAAGATCAACTTTCCTCTTCAACCCAACTGGTCCTAATTTATCTCTCTCACCCTTAGAATTAAATGGTTGATGATTCTACCTTCTCAAACCCAGTTAAAGGTTCTGAGGTAGGCAACACTCTACAAAATTAGTTTGAACATTGTTAATACTACGATACTGCAATAACAAAAGTCATAGAAAGCACCATCTTGAGTCTCTAACTTGAAACTGAGTCAACTTTACCTATCGAGTCATCTTTACAAGATTTGAAACCCCTAAATGAGTCAGTTCCAGTTGAACCTTCCTCAATCCTAGAAAGTTATGTTCAACCAATTATGGTAGAGAATTCAAATCAAAGCTTTGAGTCACCAATCAAGCAGGAAAACTCTCAAACTAAGATTTCTCACTCCTCAAAAAGTTCAAAAGTACCTTAAAATTCTCAGATCCCTTAGTTATTGGAAGAACTCAAAAAATGATGATACTTCTGAAAATTTGCAAGAACCAGGATCTCCTACTCCCTCTAGTCAAACCTCATTTTTTATCAGTTATTTGGTGAAGAAATACCAATAAAAAGAGTTTATCTTTCCTACAATGAGAGTTGGGTGGTTAAAAATTTTCTTTTGCTTGCACATGATACTAAGGAAAGGTCTGATAATGAAAAAGAATAAGAAGCAAGTGATAAGGATGAGAAAAATAAGGATGAAGTACCTCTGAGATGGTTTGTGAAGAAGCTAAGGGAAAGCACAAGAAATGAGAAAATAGTGTACTCTGAGGTGAAAGTGTCTAGATCTTACTGCACTAGAGGGTCCGAGATGAAATTGCTCATAGATGCAATGAAGAAAAGTAAGACTTCCATTATGAATAGAAGAAATCTCATGAAAACTAGTGCAATAAAGGAAAAAAAGGTATTAAATTTATGCAGATTAAAGGAGGGGAGCATATGAGTTCAGTAGTTGCTACTACTACTAAAGAAAGAAGAGTGGAAGTTAAGGATAATGAGTGGACCATGTCCATTAAGTCAAAGACTTGTAGCTCTACTGGAATGAGGAAGAAATATATAGTAATCACAAAAAGAAAAGACTCTAAAGGACCTAGTCCCAAGAAGAGAAAAATGGTGAAGAAGAAGGTGCAAGTAGTGAGCCCAAAAGAAAGAAAAAGAATAAGTAAAAAAAAGAAAAGTCTAGAGAAAAGAGGAATGGGAACCTAAGAACACAAAAAATTTTGTCTGAGGGAGTGTTTGATCCACATATTTATGAAACACCAGGTCTGGTAGAACTGGTAGAGTATGTGAGATATCAGGGTTGGTTGCACCTGCTAGAAGAACCAACTCATATTGTCTTTAAAGGTGAGGTGAGATAATTGTACTACTCCATGGAATTCTCAAATGATGGTTTGAGTTTGACTGCATAAGTGCAGGGAAATGTTCTTAAGCTGGATGAAGAAACACTAGGAAAGATCCTGGATGTACTAGTTTTAGGGGTAAGAACTATAATAAATCAACAGCCTACCACTGAATTCATAATAAGGCATCAAAGTTTGGAGGGACCTTAACAACTGTAGTGAAAAAGAAGTTTTAAAAAGTGATTATCAGTTAGTGCTTGACTTTATTAACAAGTTTATGTTACCAAGGTCTAAAAAAAGGATAAATGCCTCCAGTGTTGACTTGTTTTTTATTGAATCCTTGAGCAAGTTTGAATTGATAAATCTTCCTGCTATAATGATAGAGCATATGCATAAAGTGATTAATGAAAAGGAAGGTAAACATGGAATTCCATATGGATTTCTCTTGAACAAGGTGTTTGAACATTATGGTGTGTATGGAATTAAGGGAACACCTAGAACAACTAAGCAGAGGATCAACCTGACAACTCTTGTGGAAAATGAATGCATAAAGGGTAAAGCTGGACCTATATCACAAGTGTCTGAGTTGCTAGCGATTTAAGAAAATATGGGAAAGAAAAAGGTGGAATTAAGAATCCAGTTAGATGCCAAAGATTCTAAAATAGTGCACCTAAAGATGTAGAATCAAAAGTTGTCCTCTGAGGGACCAGGTGCCACTGATGAAATTGTAGCTGAAAATGCAAAACTCCAGGAAAAAGTGGCTGAACTGTGTGAGTTCATGTGTGAATACTGACGGGGAGAGTATGGTAAGGCAAAGTGACAGGGTGAAGCAAATGTTCCCAGAGTTTTTACTGCAAATAACAATAAGGGACCAGGTCCCTGTGTTGTATGATGGTTGAAACATGATGATAGGGGGAACATTCATCTTCAGAGTGATAATCAAACTGATTAAATATGATGGATGTTCTCAAAGCTATATTGTTGGTTTGTCATCATTAAAAAGGGTAAATTGCTATATGTAGTTTTGATGATGAGCAACTAACTGCAAGGGACCACGTCTTTGGATGTTCATGGTACAGTACAACTGGCATGCGTGTCTGCACAGTTTTGTCCTTTTGTGTAACAAACTTGCAGGTGCTGCTTATACTAAATAGGAAACCTGGTCCAATAATATTTCAGCCCTAAATATCACCCAACTATAAAAGAAAAAAGAGGCTTCTTCATCAAATGATTTTTGGAAAATACAAAGAGTGAAGAGAGGAAACAAAAACTCTATTTCAATACTGCTCAAGTTCTTAGTTGTTTATGTGTACTTAAATAGAAATTGTTCTTGAGTGAGTTTTGATTTGTAAATGAATTACTCCTGCTATAAGAGTAATGAACTTTTCTCTTTGAGTAGAGAGTGCTTAGGTAGAGTTTCCTAAGTTTTGACTCTAATTAGAGTTAATTAGTATAGAGGGTCCTTTGCAAAGTTATTAAGATGGGCTTGTGGTAAAGTTATTAAAAGAGAAAGGAACCTAGAGTTAGGTTCATTGAAGGTTGTAATCAAGAGTTTGATTATAGTGGATTTTTAATAGTTTGTGAAGGCAAGCCATAGTTTTTCCCTTTCTTGAGTAAGGGGGTTTCCATGTTAAAATCCTGTGTTTTTACTCTTCCAGTGCTATCTTTTGATTCCTAGTTACTTTACTGTATTTTTTCTATGATTGACTTTGAGGGACCTGATCCCTCACTATGTGGTGCAACTCACAAGGTTTCAATATGTAAATATGTTTTTCTCTTAAGTTTAACACATTTCCATGTTCAAATTCATGTATTTTAATAGTTAGCTGAAATGTCTATGTTTTGGTTCTTTGAACTATGACTTTGTACCACTGTTTTAAGACTTATTATCATATTTAAAGTATCAATCAGTGCTGGAGGGTTATGAATAATCGATATTTATCTATTTATACATGTCTTTGTTTCCAAGTTATAAGTCAGACAGGTCATGATTTTTATTACTATATTCACAATACCACGTTCATGTTAAGTACTTATCAGTACAGTACCATGTCTTGTTAAACCATTAATAACACTTGTGTCATTTAGTTGGGAGTAGGATTTAACACTGAGAGAAAAGTGTGGGTTCAACGCATCCTATTTCCCAAAAACTACGTGCCATCTTAGGCATAGAGAACTCACCAGAGAGTGTTTCCCTTGCCCAATACGGTCTTGGTTTAGTGATCACTCTAGTTCAGGTTCTACTTCGATGGTAAGGATAGAATAGCCCTCCCCAACGTGGGTCAGATGTTGGACTCCATGATAGGTCACATGGTTTATGTCAGTTGCATGATAGCTCCAACAATTTCAGTCAGTACTCAGACTATATCAGTTAAGTTTTATTTGACCAAGTAATCAGATTTTTCAGTTATTTAATCAGTCAGCTTTTATAAATTATTTTAGTATATGCTTTACTTGGTCTTGCATTCTTTGTTTTACATTTTCATGCAACCACGTTTAGTTTCCACATGTATTTCAGTTAGTCCTTACTCCATGTACCTATATATTTAAAGTACTGATCACATACTTTTCTCTTATTATATATTATCTTATAACATAGGTCCAGACGCACAGTTTTCCGACCATTCCTAGATAACTCAATAATTCCCTGCAGCAGTAATAATGAATCCCGGTCCATCAATGACATGATATGTTATTTTAGTTATTTCAATATTTCTTTATGTTGAGTCAATTTGTTTTAGTTGGGGGTTTTTCCCATCAACTCCTTATGTATTAATGGCTTTCAGACAAATAGTCTATTTTCTAGTATTTATCAAATATTTTAGGTGTGTTTTTTTTTATATATTTTAGTATTCTAGTTGACAGTACTTTATCAATTTATCTTCTGCACATGTTGTTTTCTTATCATTTTATGCAATGCTCACAACAGGGGCCAAACCATGGGTTAGCTTAGGGTCACTAGTGGCTAAAGCACCGTGTCGCAAGTAAGGGTTAGCTTCAGGTCATGACAAAAATTGGTATCAGAGCCTAAGGTTTTAGAGTGTCCTAGGATGTCTGAAAGCCATGTTGAGTAGAGTCTTGTGCATGGGTATGAAGCGATCCATACTTACATGCAAGGAAAGTTTTCTTTCTTTCAGTATTCATTTCATGCAAAGAGCATGAGCTCTACTGAATTATGTTTGCTAACTCATCCTTTGTCCCATTTATAGATAATGCCTCTAAGAAGGAACAACAAAAGAAGTAATGGAGATCAGCCCGTATCACCACCTTTTTAGGAATATCCCCTGAATGAACATGTTTCTCACGATGAGATCAGTGTCACTTTCATAGCCTTGGCTAATTTTGTAGCTTGTTTGAACAATCAATAGGCTGTTTTGTCAGCTAATCTAGGGATGAATACGATTGCAGCTAGGATTCGAGATTTTATTCGGATGAATCCCCCTTTATTTTTTGGATATAAGTCCGAGGAGGATCCATATGAGCTTTTGGATAGGGTCAAAAAGTGATAGACATCATGGGTGTCACTTCGAGTGAGATTGCAGACTTAGTTTCTTACCAGTTGCAGGGAGTAGCTCACACCAGGTTCAAGCAGTGAAAGGAGTATAGGGGTATTAATGAAGAACCTATAGAGTGGGAGGACTTTGCCATGGCTTTCTTAGATAGGTTCTTCCTACTAGAGCTGAGGGAATCTAAGGTTCAAGAGTTTATAAATTTGAAATAGGGTAGCATAAGTGTGAGGGACTACTCGCTCAAGTTCACTCAGTTGGCGAGGTATGCTTCAACTATGGTGGCTGACCTAGGTCCAGGATGAGTAAGTTTATGTCTGGCATATCTTATAGTGTAGTTAAGGAGTGTAGGACTGCCATGATGATTAAAGATATGGACCTTTCTCTATTGATGGTTCATCCTCAGCAAATTTAGGAGCAAAAGCTCAAAGAGAAAGAAAGCGAGAATAAGAGGGCCAAAATGGGTAGTTTTAATTTTTCTCAGCCAAGGTCGAAAGGATATAACCATTCTTAGTTTCTCCAGAAATTTTTTGCCCTAGCTTCATCTTCAGCCAGCACGCTAGTGCCTATGTTCAGGAAGGATAGCTAGGATAGAAAGCAAGACTTTAAGTCCTAGGGTAGTGTGAACAATGGTTGTATTAATTTGCTCTGCAGAAAGTGTGATAAGAATCATCAAGGTGAGTATAGAAGGTATTGATATGTGTTTTGGGTGTAGCAAGCCAAACCACAAGATTGGGGAGTGTCCAATAGTTGATCTAAATGGAAAAAACTTGTGCCAATAGTGCTAGTCCAACCTTTTATCATCTCTAGCAGGGTACCCGACTCAGCAGGGTGCTACCTCCAGTATCACCAGTGAGTAGCACCAGAATAGGTTGTATGCTCTCAAAACTTGGCATGATTAGGAAAGTTCTCTTGATATGGTTATGAGTACGTTAATAGGTCTTTCATTTTCATGTTTATGCATTGTTAGACCCTGTAGCTTTACTTTCCTTTATGAATTCTTATATAGCTGTAGACTTTGATGTCAGTCATGAGTAGAGCCTTTCTCAGTGTATACCCCAGTAGGTAAGTCTATTATAGCCAGACGGGTATAAAGAAATTACTCGATCAAAGTATCTTAGAAAGTTTATTTAGTTGATCTTATGGTGTAAGAGATGACTGATTTTGATGTCGTTCTCAACATAGATTAGCTTCACTCATGCTATGCGTCATTTTACCGTAGAAATAGGATTTTTCAGTTCCAATTTTCTTATGAAGCAGTTATTGAATGGAGGGGTAGTAATTCAGTGCTTAAGGGTCAGTTTGTTTCATATCTTATGGCAAGAAAGATGATATCCAAGGGTGTATTTACTATATCATCTAAGACAAGGGCTCAAATTCTAAAACTCTGAGTCTTGAGTTAGTTACGGTAGTAAATGAATTTCTAGATATGTTTCTTGAAGATCTTCCTAGAGTTTCTCCCGAAAGGGAAATCGACTTCGGAATAAACCACCTTCCAAAAACCCAACCTATCTCCATTCAACCTTAAAGAATGGCACTAGCTGAGCTTATAGAGCTAAAAGAGCTATTGAAGGATCTCTTAGATAAGGTTTTTATCAGGCCTAGTATTTCCCCATGGGGTGGTGCTTTAGTTCTATTCGTGCGTAAAAAGGATGGTTTTCTCAGAATGTGAGTCGACTACCGTCAGTTAAACAAAGTCACAATCAAGAATAAGTACCTTCTTTCCAGGATTGATGACTTATTCAACCAACTTCAGGGTGCAAGTTATTTCTTAAAGATAGACCTTAGATCCGACTATTATCAGCTTAGAGTTAGAGAATGTGACATCTCAAAAATAGCTTTCAGGACTCGATACAGTCACTTTGAATTCGTAGTTATGTCTTTTGGACTAATGAATGTTGTTGAAGATTTTATGTACTTGATAAATAGGGTGCTAAAGCAGTACTTGGACATGTTCATCATAGTCTTTATTAATGTTATCCTTGTATATTCCTATGGTGAGAGTAATCATGCGGACTATTTGAGGGTTGTATTGCAAACCCTTAAGGACCACCAGTTATTCGCTAAGTTTAGCAAGTGTGAATTCTGGTTGATATTACTAGCTTTAGTTAGTCACATAGTTTCCAGTGATGGCATTCGAGTTGATCCTCAAAAGTCTAAAGTAGTGAGAAATTGACCTAGGCCTATTTCTCTATCAGATATCTGGAGTTTGTCACATTAAGCTGGTTATTACAAATGATTTGTTCAAAGGTTTTCTTCTATTTCTTCTCCCATAGCTAGACTAACCCAAAAGAAATTCAAATTTCAGTGTTAAGATTTCTGTAAGAAAAGTTTTCAAGAGTTGAAGACTCGACTCACTTCTACTCCAGTCTTGACTTTTCTAGATAGCACAGATAGGTTTATAGTATATTATGATGCCTCTAGGGTTGGTCTCAGTTATGTAATAATGCAGAGAGGTAAGGTCATAGCCTATACCTCTAAACATCTTAATATCCATGTAAGGAATTATCCAATCCATGATCTTGAGTTGGCGGGTGTTGTCTTTGCCTTAAAGATTTAGAGGTACCACCTTTATGGGGTTCATGTTGATGTGTTTACGGATCACAAGAGTTTACAGTACGTATTCATACAGAAAGATCTAAATATTTATCATAGAAGGTGGCTTGAATTGTTGAAATACTATGATATGAGTGTGTTGTATCATCTGGTCAAGGTCAATGTAGTGGCGGATGCCCTTAGTAGATTATATATAGGTAATGTTGCTCATATTAAGGATGATAAGAAGGAGTTAGTCCGTGAGGTTTGTCAGCTTGCTAGATTAGGTATTCTATTAGTTGACAGCCAAAGGTAGTATATGGTTTTAGAATGGTTCAGAATTTTCACTGGTTGCCGAAGTAAAAGAAAAGCAAGACAGGGATCCTATGTTAGTCAAGTTGAAGGAGGCAATTAGGGATCAGAAGGTTGAGGTCATCTTCCAAGGGGTAGATAGTTGATGTCACCCAAAACTACACCTCCACTGGAAATATAATGCGGTCGATTGCAAATATAGTAGCCCAACAAGGTTGGGGTCGATCCTACAACAAAGACATGAACAATTACTGGGCTTGATGTAATCTACGAATAATATAGGAAAGTAAATAGGGGGGATTTTGTATCAGTAGCAAATGGTAACAAACTCTTATGTATTGTTTAGTTGAAATCAATATAAGACGAACTCTAGGAATGTGTTCCCCGTGGCATCTCAACTACTTAAATTTCTCATGTTCAAACTAATTATTCTATTTTTCTACATGCAAAGCCTACAAGTTAGGTATTATCCAAAAGATAAATTTCACCCGTTGACTTGGTCATCGTCTTAGAGTGTCGCCTTGTTGTCTCTTGTTATGGCCCCAGTCATAGTTGGTTATCGTACAACTATCTTAATCCTCACTACCCAATCACAAGCTTCTTGGTTATCGAATGGATGTGAATATAATCTATCTCAAGTGTCTGCAGCTACTTGAGGCTAATTATTACAAAGGAGAATTAAGATACAAGAAAAACCCTAGAACAATTGAATTTCACACGTCCTCTACGTAGCTAATCTGCCAGGGTTCCCACAATCCTAGTTGGGAGATTAGCCGCTCATGTTTGTTCAAGAAATCATGATTATCAATGAAGAATACATAAAATCAATTGCACAAGAAGAAGATGAATAAACTCCAAAGTTTTTAATTGAATTAAACCTTAAAATATAAATAAATAATATAGTAATAAGTAATTGCGTGCAAATTAATGCCACAATGAGTAACCTAATAAAAGATAAACCCTAGGGTATTTATAGTATCTCAAAATAGCATAAAAATCCTATTAAAATGCGAAAGGTAAAGCTAAGTTGGTAGTCGGTACTACTCGATCGTCACTCATATCCTCAGCTTATGAGTTGTACCCTTCCTTGTTGTAACCAGTCTAAAGTACATCTGTCTCAAATAGTAAAGACTGTATACAAAAGATAGAAGAAAATTCAGTGACTCAAACTCCAAGAGCTCACCCTATCTCCAAAAATCAATCACCGCATGAACCATGATCAACGGTGGCGGTTAATACTCGAATTTGCCCTAAGATGGTACAAAAGTGTAGTATGAGTACCAAAACAACAGGTACTCAGTAGGCATCATTGGCCGACTGAGCCAAATCATGATATAGGAATGATAAAGTGGAAGATAATCATAACTAAGTCAAGATACAAAATCGAACCTAAATTATCTCCATCATCACTGTGCATAATAAACGATCATATCAGAATAACAATATAACATAAGGCATCAACGCATACCAATATCGCCAAACATAAGAAATAAATGATCCAGAATCATAACACATCACAAACATCAACACAATCATTCATAAGTACAAAGTTGACTCCCATATGCCAACTGGTGCACAAAGTAAAGAACTCATCAAGGAGTCTCATACCACCGGAGAGTATACCAAAGAGAAATATAATGGAACCAAGCCAATAATATATCCAGACTTCCTCATTATTCCATAGTTTTCCACAATTTTCATCAATCGACCTTTTTCCAACACTCATAATTATCATCAATAATCATAGTTGAATAACATATACTAATATACTCATAACCGTAACCATAACATCATTCAAGAATCTATATCATCAGTATACCCTATTCACCCATTATTAGCTAGCCAACGCTTATACTAAACCAATTACTTGCTAGGCATCATAAGATCTCTATTTTTTATCTATCCACTATTCATCATATAAACACTATTCATGGGTCATCAACTAACCATTGTTCATTAACTAGCCACTATCTAACGTCTAGCCAAGATTTAGCACTAGACCATATCCATCAATTAACTTATATTTATTTTTAGCAATCATAATTCCACTAGTCATAATTTATCAAATGGATGCTAATCACCATTTATTCACTATTCATCTATCAACTAACATCTTTTATTAACTAGTATCATTAATCCATAAATCCCCATTTAACATCTAATCAACATCATAGACTTAGTCATTAATAGAACCTAATCATCAACTTAACTAAACCCATTATCACTAATCTCCATAATGAAATAATTATCACTAAGGCTCACTAATACATTAGTCACTATTAGCCACTTAAGCAATATCCACCACTAATCATTTTTTCAACCTTAAGTCAATATCTATACAACTCTATACCTTAATTGATTAGAAGACTATAACCGACATCTCTAATAACAATGTTATACCCAAGTACACAAGAGCATAAGTGAGTATATAATTTCCATAAATAGGGATAGCGGGGATTAAACCGGTAGATGTACACACAGGCACATCAATAATCATTCTCTGGTCTTGTCGGGTATCGTCAAATCATCATAGCATCCTCTGGACTTACCAAGTATGATCATATCATCATAGTATCATTTTACATTACCAGGTATTAATATAACATCATAATATCCTCCGACCTTACTAGGAATAATCATATCGTCACAATATCATTCGACTCTATTAGGTATTATCATATCATCATAATATCCTTCTGCCTTGTCGGGTATTATCATATCATCACAATATCATCCGGACACACTAGGTATCATCATATCATCACATTATCCTCTAACCTCGCTGGGTATTATTATATCATCACAATATCGTCCGATCGCGCTGGCTATCATCATATCATCATAATATCCTCCGACCTTGCCGGGTATCAACATATCGTTAAATATCCCTCGGCCTTGCTGGGTACTAATATATCATCACAATATACAAATTAATATCATCTATAAAGGAGAAGCCTCACGAGGGCTAGAGTAAATAACAACCCTCACAAGAGCAAAAGTAAATGACAAGCCCCACGAGGGCTAAAGTAAAAAAATATAAAAGAGAAACGAAGAAGAGCATACCACCACAATCCAACGTTCATCATCAGTGATACTTTATCTATATATATATATATATATATATAACATGAATATTATAAACTATCATTGAGTTTTCCCTTGAAACTTAAATCTTCAATACCAATATCCTTCTCCATCCCATACCAGAGAGATGGGTATATAGATATGTACAATAAGTGGCAAAAGAATTAGCGTAACTAATCATATAAAGAAGTATCATGAGTCTAAGGATAGTCTGTAGAATATCTTACATATAGTCAATAAACGTGTCTTCTAGCCCCATTAACATCATTGTTTCCGATGTCGACAATAAGAAAGATTTTCAATATAATTTATTAGCATAATTACTAAGCATGAACATAACATGGGCAATAGAATAGTTAACGGCCCAAACACTAGCCTAATCAATATCTTAATCGATGATGTATACATGGCTTAATCAAGAGTTTATTCAAGGACTTATCATTACATAATCAATAATCTAGCCATTTAAAACATGAACATAACCATAAGCGATATCATGAACAATGGCCCATTAGTATCATATTCATTGGCCTATCATTGACCTAAAGATAATTTATCAATAGTATGAGCAATGGCTAAACCAAGAAATAATCTATATTTTGTTCATAGTATGGTTCATAACATTATTTATGGCTTAGGCCATATTATTGTCAAGGGATCATTCAGTACCATGTTCCTTAGCCCAAACAATATTCAATCACAATAACATAATTAATAGCTCGACATAAGCTTTAGCCAATAAAACATATAAGAGCATAGTCACTTTGGCATTACTCTCAATGTCATTCCTCGTACCTAACAGTACCAAGAGTCATCAATAGTGCCTCCAAAGGGGCACTCTCTATTCAATTACTAAGCGTAAGGGTTCAAGAGAACTAATCATAAGTCTTGCCTTAAGATGGGTCAGCGAGCCAACTTTTAAATCCCTAAAATGCATTTTAAGTTAATTTCTACCCCGTACTAGGCTAAGGTATCTAAATCAACTCTTAGATGTATAGCAAGCCACCATAATCCCTGAGGTAGATACTCTACTCAAACACTTTTGCCAAGTCCAATGGAACTAAGGCAACCTTCTTTAGTATAAGCAACTAAGGCCAACTTACTCTAAGCATGGGTGTCTAAGTCATTTTATCTAATTTAAGTGGTCCAAGGGATTCTCATGCTAGACATGAGCAATGAAGCCCAATTCAACTAAGGCATAAGGAAAATACGTTAAGTATTTCAAGCCTATGATTTAAAAGTGGCCCAAATGGCCCAACTAATCCCGAGTCTTGCACTTCATCAAACCTACACCTAAAACCCATTTCAATCTAACAATATATCACAAATATACTATGACATAGCTCAATCTAACAAGGAATAAACCTAGCATACCTCGATGTCGAAGAAAGCTCAACAATCCGCTAAACCTTTGCTTTTTCCTTTCGAGAAGCTTTTTCAAGGTGCCACGCTATCAAAATACAATCTACACATTATAAAAGGAACATCGATACCCATATTATACTATTATACTTTGGGTCCAAAAATGACACCAAAACCCCTAAGTGGGTCCCACTTATGAAAAACACATTTTTTAGGTCAACCTAAGTCCATACACCTCAAGAAATTGTAACCCTCAAGAAATAGGTGAAAACCAAGTTTATTTGGGGCTAAATCAAACCCTTAAGCTATTTGGGATTTTTTTCAAGAAATTCAAGCATGAAATGGAAGGATTCATATATCAAATTTGTTGTTAATCATGAAAATATATGTTAACTAAGCTCCAAAGACACTTCTAAGACTTAATTGAAGGTTGACATACCATTTTAGGGTTCCTTGTCTCAATGATGAGTGGGAAATTCCCAAAATACGGCCTAAAGGGCCTTTTTATAGTCATACCAGGTAATGAGGTATGGCTATCGCCATTCCTGGATCATGGTCGCCATAGGGCGGTCACTATTCATAGCTGTATGATCACGAAATCTCCCTAATATACCAGATATCAGCTAAAACTTGAAAATTCTTCCATGTTTCAACCAATTCCTCAAGATTCATTCAGGATCCGATATAACAAATGAGTTGTGTAACACACTATTTTTGACATTTCGGAGGTATTGGTAAAGTTGAATTTTCTATCTGATATTATTTCGACTAAATATTGGACCCACACCAAAATTCTCGATTCACCAACTTTCTAACCAATAGGTCAAAATAAGCTCGGGTGCATTAGGATTCGAACAAAAGGTCTACCTGGCCTAAAATCAATATTCTAGAGTTGCTGGCACAATCAAAATTTGCATCTGAGATTATTTTACTGAGTTTTTTGCTCGGTGGCCATTTGAAACCAACGAAGACTTCTAAACAGGAAATTGGCTCTAAGAACCAAACGAACTAAAGAAAAATAACTGGAAATACAAAAAATAACCTGAAGTGTCATTACACTCTCATACTATTTTAGGGTTTAGTTCTTAAGAGAAAGGATGAAAAATGAGTGAAAATAGGGTAAAATGGAGATATTTATACTTGTACCAGGTTGCCAGGTAAATAAGGCATAAATTGGGCTTCTCAAATAAGTTTTACCCTTTGTTGTCCAGATTGAACTAACAACCTGGTGTACCAAATTTTTTAAGTCCAAAACGAATTTCAACGGGGCGCTTGAGATTCGTCTGGAATCTGATATACGTAAACAAATAATGTAACCATACTAAATTCAATGTTCTAGACTCAATACAGATATCATATTTTTGAAAAAACATTATTTTCATAGAGTTGACGCCTGAAACCCAAAATCACAATTTTCTAAATCAAGGGTCGAAATGAAATTCATAAGCTATAAAACCCAACTAAATATGTTACCACCCTAAAATCGACATTTCAGATCTGCTGGCATAATTTGTTCAGTCATCTATCACACACATCAAAAGATAACAACATAGGTCCATTTTAAGACTTTTAAAGCCTTCAAAAACCACAATATCACACAAAAGACAAGAAAATGCATCAAGAATCGTGTCAATCATTCCCACATTCCAAAATACTACAATGCAACTACGAGGAGGGATAAAATAGTAAATCACACAGAAATACCTGAATCAATGAAAAGCTGGGGGTAAGAATTTTGAGCCCAAGCGCACACGCAAGTGAAAGTGGCTCACCAAGTAATATAGTGGCCTCAAAAAAGCTAAGTATCGACCCATAGGGACTTGTGTTGACAACTATCCAAATCTAGTTCAGTATTGAGATTAAATTAGTGCAAACATAACCACGAGAGTTTGAGAGTTATAACTAAATGTAAACTAAAATAAAGCTATAAATTAAAGGTCTTGGACAATCAATGGGGAGAAACCCAGGGTTAAGGCTCTGAGAACAATCATACTTTGCTATTGAACTTTATTGGTTAGGTTACTTATCTTGGTTGTTGATTTACAGGGTTGATATTATGATCATGGTCTTTCGAGCCTCTAATCACTTATCTAACTTAGACCCACAACTACATCATTGAGCGAGGATATGAGAGCTAAGTCAAATGCATTTATATTTCATCCTGTAACTAAACCAAATAGGTAACTTAGGTACATTCCTATCCTAAATGAAAATTATAAATTCATTTTGTAGAATATTACAATCCTATTCTATTTACCCCCATGTTCTATCCTCTTATTCCTTCTTTCGGGCTCATAAAATGACAATAGATGTATTCTAAAAGTATCTAATGCTTAAATTAGAAAAAACAAGGATAAATAAATAATCAAATATGATAAATAATCAAAACTAAATCAATTAATAACAAGAATAATCATGTTCTTGGCCTTAACCCCGAAAAAGGGTGTTTAGCCTCTCATGGACATAATCGTAATCAAAATGATTGAATACATGTTAAAATCCATAAACAAACCAAAGTAAAGGAATAAAAACTCTAATTGAAGTGTTCTCCAGCCTCCTACAAAGTTTCAAGGTCGTCCAAGGTGTGAAACATAATGGTTTAAGGGTCCAATTTATAGGAGGACACAAGCTGCCGATTTGAACTTACCAACGTGCCACGGACCTTATCGCGGTGCCTAGTGTCCGTGGAACACCAATAGCATAGTTAAACACTGGAATTGGTCATTTATGATGCCCTCAAGGGAGTGTAACAGACCCTAATGTGGTGGCTAAGGTTCGTGGCACGCTAATGACCCCAAAACGTCCATTTTTATCAAGTCTTATCTCGTGCTTTTATCCATCCATTACAAGCCTTGTGGTATTGTTTTCACTTGATTTTCAGATTGTGTATCATCCATATATTATCATGATAAACTCACCAAGCATCTTATATCATCAAACACCATGTATTAGAGCTCAAAACCACATACAATCCAAGATGATGAACTAGAAACTTAAGCTAAGAATACTAGTTTTGTCCTTTTGATCTTTAACTAATTGTTTTATCTCTTGGCTTGTTTCAATTGAATCTTAAACACTATAAACAACTTATTACATCATTACACAATCATACCCTTATTAACTCATTGCACCCTTATTAACTCATTGCACACACTAGAATCCATGGAAATCAACTAAAACAATACCTAGCTAAGCTAGTAACACTAGTTTTCTCGTCTAAACTCTAAGTGACCAAATTGATACCAAACTTGTTTGAAACACACCTTAAACATTGTACTCCCTCCGTTTCAAAAAGAATGACCTAGTTTGACTTGGCACAAAGTTTAAGAAAATAAAGAAGACTTTTGAATCTTGTGGCCTTAAATTAAAGTTGTGGCAAAAGTACCAAAATGGTATTTAATCTTGTGGTCCTAAACATGACATATGGAAAGTTGAAATTAAAATATTGTCAAAAAAAGAAAGGGGTCATTCTTTTTTAAACGAACTAAAAAGGAAAGTAGGTCATTCTTTTTAAAATTGAGGGAGTAATAAAGTAGTTTAACACTTATATTCTCGATTATACAAAGATTTACTCATTAAGCACAAGAGAATTCCTCAAAATAAGGCTAAATAAGCCCGGATATCAACACTGAGGTGCATAAATCCACCTCAGATCAAAGAACTATGCATATCAGAAACTACCCCAAGTAGACTCATCTACAGGTCGAGGTCGCCAGTGAACCTTAACTACAAGATAACTCTAGAGCGCAACCATCTAACATCCTTAGCCAAAATGGAGACCAGCTCCTCAACAAAAGACAACCGCTTATCTAACTTAACCGACTCCCAACAAATGACATGAGACTCATTAGGAACGTAACAGCAAAGCATAGAAACATAAAAAACTGGATGAACAACCGATAAACCTTGGGGAAAAGTTAATTCATAGGCCACATTACCAATAGTCTGAAGAATCTCAAATGGACCAATATACCTGGGGCTAAGCTTGCCCCTTTTCCTAAACCTCATCACACCCTTCATGGATGAATCTTGAAGGAAAACACAGTCACCAACACCAAATCTCAAGGTATGAAGTCTATAATTTGCATAGCACCTATGCCTACACTGTACCACTCGAAGTCTATCATGAATGACCCAAAATCTAACCAAAAGCTGACGAAGAAATTTCGTACTTCAAGGTCTAACCTCAGAAACATCAAACTAACCTACTAGCGAGCGACAAGTCCTACCATACAATGCCTCAAAAGGAGCCATGTTGATACTGGAATGGTAGTTGTTACTATAAGCAAACTCTGCTAAATCTAAATGTTGCTCCCACTGGCCATTAAAATCCATTACATAAGCATGGAGCATATCCTCTAAAACATGGATAGTCCGTTCTGACTAACCATCAATCTGGGGGTGAAATATTATGCTAAGATCAACCCGTGTGCCCAACTCATCCTAAAAGGTCTTCCAAAAGTGAGAAGTAAACACAGAACCTAGATCTAAAATAATAGATACGGACACACCATGTAGTCGCACAATATCTCAAATATAAATATGAGACAACCTCTCGGCACTGAAGAAAACCTGAATTGGAATGAAATGGGCTAACTTGGTCAATTGATCCACAACCCAAATACTATCTGATCCATAAAAAGTTGAGGTAACCCAGTCAGGAAGTCCATAGTGATCCATTCCCACTTCCACTCAGGAATGGGTAACCTTTGAAGCAAACCTCCAGGACTCATATGCTCAACCTCTACCGGCTGACAACAAAGGTAGAGAGCTACAATGTCTGCTACATCCTTCCTTATACCACCCAACCAGTAATATTGCCTCAAATCATGATAGATCTTAGTTATATCGGGATGGATAGAATATCTGGAACAGTGTACCTCCTCCAAAATCAATCTAATCCAATCACCTATTCACGGCATACTAACTCGACCACCAATTCTCTAAATACCATCCGAATCTAGTAAGGCTTCCTTAGCCTCACCACTCAACACTTTATCTCAAATTTACCTCAAACCCGCATCACTAAACTGATGAGCTTGAATCTGCTCTATCAAGAAGATCTAGCCTCCACAAATGCCAAAACACATTCAGGTGTCAAAATATCAAGCCTAACCATCTGTTTAGCTAAAGACTGAACCTCCAAGGCCAAAGGACACTCCTGGGTCAAAAGATGCGCCAAGCTACCCATGCTAGTTGACTTTCGAATCAAGGCATCCACAATCGCATTAGCCATGCTCAGATGATAGAGAATAGTCAAGTCATAGTCCTTAAGCAACTCAAGCCAACAGTGTAGCCTCATATTATGATCTAGCTTGGTAAAGAAGTACTAAAGGCTATGATGATCTGAGAAAATCTCATAACTGACTCCATACAAGTATTGGCTTGACATCTTCAAAGCCAAAACAACTGCACATAACTCTAAATCATAGTAAGATAATTCTTCCTATGGGGCTTTAACTGATGAGAAGTACAGGAAATCACCTTACCCTCCTGCATCAACACAACACCTAACCCAACACCTGAAGCATCACAAAAGATGGTAAAACCCACACCCTCCGTGAGAAAAGCTAAAATAAGAGCTAAAGTCAATAAATCCTTGAGTTTTTGAAAGCTCGCCTCATAAGCATCAGACCATTGGAAACAAATATTATTCTGAATCAACTTGGTCAACAAAGCTACAATAGATGAGAAACCCTTAACAAAACGCCGATAATAACCTGCCAAGCCAATAAAACTCAGTGCGCAAAGTAGGTCTCTCCCAATCACTAACCATTGCAACCTTGGCTGGATCAATCATAATACCATCATTAATCACCACATGACCCAAGAAAAAAATAGACTCCAACCAGAAATCACACTTAGAGAACTTAGCATACAACTTCTTATCCCTCAATCTTTGAAGCACAATTTGCAAATGATCCTCACGCTTAACCTCAATCTTGGAATAAACCAAGATATCATCTATAAATACAATAAAAAGGAGTCGAGATATGATTGAAACACTGGTTCATCAACTCCATAAATGCGTTAGGGGCATTGGTCAACCCAAAGGACATGACCTAGAACTCATAATGACCATATTAAGTCCAAAAACCTATCTTCAGAATATCCAAAGCTCTAATCCTTAACTGGTGATAACCAGATCTCAAATCAATCTTTAAAAACACCACAACACCCAAAGTTGATCAAGCAAATCCTTTTTACAATGAAGAGGATACTTATTCTTAACCATCACCTTGTTTAACTGACGATAATCAATAAATATATACATAGGCCCATCTTTCCTTTTCACAAACAAGACAGGCGCACCCCAAAGCGATATACTAGGTTGAATAAATCCCTTATCCAACAATTCCTGCAACTGATCCTTCAATTTCTTCAACTTGGTTGGGGACATCCTATTAGGAGAAATAGACATGGGCTTGGTGCCCAACTCAAAATCAATAGAAAAATCAATATCATAATTCGAAAGTATACTAGGCACATCCGTAAGGAAACATATCCACAAACTCATGGACAAAACAAACAGAATCTAAGGTAGGAGGTGAAACAACACTAGTATCATGAATATGAGCCAATAAGATAAACATCCCTCTTAACCAATCTATGAACTTGAACATAAGATATTGCCCCCTTAGGATCTGAATGAAGCACGCCCTTCCAATATATATAGGGCACGTCCAATAAAGCTAAAGTCACAGTCTTAGAAAAATAATCTAAGATAGTATAATAAGGTGCCAACCAATCCATACCCAAAATAACATCAAAATCAACCTTATCTAACACGATCAAATCTACCCAAGTCTCATGGCCACAAAAATTCACAACACAAGATTAGTATACTCGATCCACTACTAAAAAATCTCCTATCAGGGTAGAAGCACAAATAGGCATGGCAAGAGGCTTACTAACAAAATCAAAACCCAAAACAAAATATGCAGACACATAGGAGAAAGTCCAATCAGGGTTAAATAACACAAATGTATATCTAAAATAAATGGGGACGATACTTATGATAACAGCATCAGAAGCCTTCGCCTTAGGCTTGGAAGGTATAGAATAACACTAATCATGACCACTAACTGGTTGAGAAGCCCCATGATCACCACTGCGGTCTCCACCACCTCTACTTTTCACTTCTCTGGTTGTACCCTTACCTCTCACTACTGAAATAGGAGTAGACCTAATCAAATGGTGAGGGCTATTCTTGGCCAAATGACTAACTTCACGACATACATAACAAGTCCAATGATCTGCCTCAATAGGAGAAGGAACCAATGGGTCTGAATGAACACCCTGTAATCCTCAACCCAAAGATCCACCATCTGAACTATAGAACACCGTATGCACTAGCATACCCTGATAACCATAAAAACCTCAAAAATCTCTACCGAGAGAAACCTGACCTCTGAACTTACCAAAATGGTACACCTTCTTGGTGCCTTCCTGAGATTCTAAGAATAGCCTCTGTCATTATGACATGATCCACAATGCTCTACAAAAATGCTCCAAATATAACCATCTAAGAAGTAGCCAACTCGAGGCTCAGGGAGAGTCTCCTAGAACTCCTCTTAAATAGGGCTGATCCATAGACCCTTGTCACAACCCAAACTAGGGCTGGCCCTGACGGGTATCTCAAGTCCTAAGTGGATTGGAGATCACCCCCTTCATCTAGTCTAACTAGCACAACATCTATAAGTGTCTAATGAATTTCGAACATATAATAAGATAGCGTAGAATAAAACTAATAACAATTCATGATAAGTCTATACTAATCACCGACAACCAAAAAACAATCTGTCACCAAACAACCAACCAAACCACCCAAGTCCACAGTAGTCCAACAAAGCCTCCATAAAACCAAAATCAATAAAATGTCGGGACATGCCCCCAAAAGTAGCCAAAAAAAGTCTAAACAAGGTCTAAGATATTAGAAATAAGGACCATGAAATGAAGCCTTCCAAAGTATGGAAGCTCACCACTTTAACGTCAACTCATGAACTATCTCAAGCACTTGATCACTGCACAGGAAAAGTATAAAAGTTTTGGTGCCTGCATCGCGTGGGGATACAGTGTCCATAGATGATTAGTGGTTGGAGCGCTTGCATGTAACTTAGGGATAGAGGAACAAAATAATGCCACGATAACAATTCAAAACTAGTGCAACATCTAAAGCATAATATCATATAAAATGCATATACATGTATGTAATATGATATGACAGGGTAGAGAACAAGGCTTAGCATTAACTTTGAAAACCTTAACCTGGGTTGTGTAGAATAAACGTCATATAACAAGGTACCAACAGGTTAGATGGTCCCAGATCTTTCCTAGATAGAAGGGCTCCAGTGTGTGTAGTCGCATGGACCAGAGATTAACCATATCTGTATATACCTTTATGGGGGACTCGAACCTCCTGGCATAATCAAGGTGACTTAGGTACCAATGTATACAATATGGGGGGCTCAAACCTCCCATTCATATATTCATTTGGGGGACTCAAACCTCCCGGTCATATAGACACCGTACCAGCTAGCGAAGGTTCTAGTGTTAGTCCTTAGGACTCCACTATCACGACCCGACTACACATCCCGCTTTAAATCCTAATTTTATTTCACATACACAACCATTAATCCAATTACTTACCAAAGGAATCCCATTGGTATCATCCGACCGGGACTAGAGACCACCCCCGTTACCCAACCCAACCTTCAGTTGTCTGCCCTGAGTTAGCTGAATTTTTAGCATATAACTAGATAGCAAACTATCCCAATTACAAACTTTAGGATAGATCTACTACCAAGACCGACCCAACCGAGTGCAACCATTTGAACTCGACCAATAGCCAAACCAGACCATAAACCATAACCATATGAGTTCTATAATAGTTATATATAATCCCCAAATAAAAGAAGATGGAACAATGAGAAATGTAGTCCTTCGATATCAGCCCCAATTCCAATCCAATACCAAGGTTGACACCAATACCGATCTCGCCCATACCAACCCATAGTAGTTCCATAAAAGCCTCTAACCAAAAGAATACCAAAATTCAATTAGGGCATGCCCCCAACCATAGCAAAAACCAATATCCATTAATAAACCAAAGTATAAAATAACATCCATAAAATAAAGCCTACCAAAAAGATAGAAGCTCACCACTTTAATCCAGTAGTTGATCCTGAATGTCTGATAGTTAAGCAGGAGGAGTAAAATGGATGGTTCCTTCATTGGGTGGGGATATAGCCACCGAAAGACGGGTTAGTGGGTGAACGCTAGGATAAACTCAATATAAGGATAAAATAATGACAACCAATAAAACCAAGTAAACAAACCATATGCATACAAACCATACATTTATATATATAACCATGCCAGGAAAGGGAACCGGGTTTAGCATGCATTTAAAAAATTAACCTAGGTATGTGAAGCTTAACCGTCCTTAACCACCCACGACAATATAGGTCCAAAGTAACCCCCTGAATGAGCACTGATGCGTGTAGCCACACGAACTGGAGATACTATAAGAGTAAGGGATTCCCAAGTACCCTCACCCTCGATAATACTTATGTACAATGTACTTTGAGAATTCTCGCGTACCTCATAGTATCATAAAAGGGTCGCCATGCCCTACCTCTCATCTCGGCAAACATGATGAGTTTCCAGTGTTCGTTCATTGAACTCCCACCTTCATGATTTGCTATTACACCCCGCCATTATTTCCCAATTAAAACCATTTCCAACCAGCCAATCTATTATTCCATTTATTATTAACCAAGGCTATCAATAGTGGTATCGTACCGACTATAACTTGTCAGTATTATCCTTCACCAAACCTTTTAAGGTAAAGAGATTCCCGTGTACTCATTTACCAAGTTAACTTAGGGAATTCGAACATACCTTAAATTAAGGATATGATGGAGATAAATCACCAACAAAATCCCCAAATTAATCCTTAAGATGAAACCCTAGCCTTCTTTTACCCAAGAGCCTTAGAGAGAATTGTAGAGTGTTTAGGAGAAGTTTCTAAGTGTTAATAAATAGAAAAATAGGGTAAATAACCTCCCAATAGGAATATAAGTCATGGATACTTATTAGGTTACATGGAGAAATATCCATATTTCCCTCACTTAAACTCCCAAAAATCCCATCAGGTGGGTAAGACTATCCATACCTGTCATAGACTATCCATACCTGTCATACCCTCCAATATGAGTGGTACCCACCACTCGTACCCAATGTCTTCTCCCTTGGACCCAACACTGTCCAAGGTATGACTCACTGCAATCTATGTCATACCCAAGTATACAAATAGTACCCCTGATCCGTACCCCTGGTAGAATAGAATCCCAAGAAGATTGAACACTTTCCACCATACGAGTTCAAGGTATGACTTGTACCCTAGCTTACGACTCTTGGGGATCCACTCATACTCAGATCCAACTTAAGTTACTATAAGACAAAGTAGAGTAACCAAACAACCCATATCCATCGTTACGACTTGTACCACCCAAGTCGTATCCATTTCAGAAATTAAATCCCACTCACCAACCAACACTGGTCAGCATACGACTAACCCATACCACTCATATCCTAGTAACGAGTCGTTTTCCCTAGTCGTATCCTGTCAAGAGACTAGAAATCCAAAAAAATTTCTAAGGACCAAAAACCCAGGGGGTTTTAGTCTCCCTCACTAGAAATATTCATCCCCAAATGACGGACAAGGTAGGGCAACCACAAGCACGATTTATTTATATTATCAAATATTATTCCAACCTTTAATCAAGTTAGGAAAACACAGATGAAAAGATATTAATATTTCCTTTAACAAACTCAAAAAATAAAGATGTATTCAAGAACACATACCTTCCGCATGAATCCCAAGAGCAAAAAATAGATAAGGATACTTGGACCTTATGTCCTCCTCCACTTCTCATGTACCCTATTCCACCTTATGGTTTCGCCATAGAGCCTTAACCGAGGCCACATCCTTGGTTCATAACCGACGAACCTGTCTATCCAAGATCTCAATCGGAATCCCTTGATAAGATAGAGAATCCAAGATACCCAAGCCCTCCAAGCAAACAACCGAACAAGGATCACCAAGACATGTCCACAACATGGAGACATATAAGCAACATTACCAACCTTTCGTAAAATTGCAGAAGGACCAATAAATTGGGGACTGAGATTCCTTTTCTTTCCAAACTGCATTACTTCCTTCATGGGAGATACCTTTAAGAACACCTTATCTGAAACCTCAAACTCCCTTCACCTTTTCTATACCCTAATAAACCAAATTCAGACCAAACATGTCTGCCTCACCAAGCTCAAACCATCCAATAGGAGATCTACACCTCCTACCATACAATGCCTCAAAAGAGGCCATACTAATACTATAATGATAGCTATTGTTGTAAGAAAACTCTACCAAAGGTAGATGCTCAACCCAATTTCCACCATAATCAATCACATATGCCTGAAGAATATCCTCTAATGTCTTAATAGTCCTTTTCATATGCCCATCCGACCGAGGAAGAAAAGCAGTACTCAGACTCACGTTAGTACCCAATCATTTTTGAAAAAGACCTCTAAAAATGAGATGAAAACTGTGTTCCACGATCAGAGATAATCGGAACAGGTACCCCATGCAGCTTCATAACCTCCTGAAGATACAACTTCACATAATCTTTCACCAAAAAAGTTATCCTCACTAGCAAGAAGTGAGCAGACTTCATCATCTTATCCACAATGACCCAAATCAAATCGAATTGGTTCTACAACCAAGAAAGACCAGAGCGAAATCCATATTGATCGCCTCCTATTTCCACTCGGGCAAGTTAATTTCTTAATACAACCCTCCAGGTCTCATGTGTTTAACTTTAACTTGTTGACACACTATGCACTTGGCTCCAAGATCAACCACATCCTTTTTCATACCATTCCACTAATATACCTCTTTGAGATTATGATACATCTTCGTAGAACCTGGGTGAACAACATAGCGTGGATCATACGCCTTAGAAAAAATCCTTAGTCGCAACCCATCGACATTAGAAACACACAACCTCCCTTGGTAGCATAAATTACCATCACCACTGATCTCGTATACTATTATCTTTTGCCCACCAACATCATTCTTGATTTTCATCAAGATAGGATCTAGCACTTGCTTCTCCTTAATCTCTACACTGAGAGATGATCTAACTGCTTTCTGTACCAACACACTACTATCCTCTAATTCCAAGTGGCGAACTCCAATATTAGCCAAACGGTGAATATCCATCACCAATTCCCACTTCTCCTTATCCATATGAGATAAAATCCCCATGGATAAACTGCTAAGAGCATCAGTAACAACATTAGCCTTACCTGGATGATAGTGAAAAGTCATATCATAGTCCTTGAGAAGCTCTAACCATCTCCTTTGCCTGAGATTTAGCTCCTTCTGAGTGAACACCTACTACAGACTCTTATGATTAGAAAAAATGTCTACGTGCACTCCATACAAATAATGCCGCTATATCTTCAAAGCAAAAACCACATCCAACAGCTCCAAATCATGAGTAGGATAATTCATCTCATGCACCTTCAACTACCTGGAAGCATAGGAAATCATCTTCCTCTGCTGCATTAGAACACAGCCAAGTCCTACCCTGGATGCATCAAAATAAACCATAAACCCCTCATTACTTTCAGGCAATGTCAAAATCAGAGCTGAAGTTAGCTTATCCTTAAGCTTCTCAAAACTCCCTTCACACGCTTCCAACCAAGAGAATTTTTCTTTCTTCTGAGTTAACTTAGTCAAAGGAGAAGCTATCGAGGAAAAGCTTTCCACAAATAGCCTATAATACCTAGCCAAACCCAAGAAGCTCTGAATACCAGTTGGAGTCATGGGTCTAGGCCACCTTTTCAATACCGCAACCTTTTGAGGATCCACCATGATCCTCTTATTAGAAATAATGTGACCTAAGAAAGTTACAATGTTTAACCAAAACTCAAACTTAGAGAACGTGGCATACAATTGTTGTTCCCTCAAGGTTTGCAACATAACCCGGAGTTAATTAGCATGATCCATATTACTCTTAGAATACACCAAGATGTCATCAATGAACACAGTAAGAAAAGACCCAAGAACTGCATGAAAATCCTGTTCATCAAATCCATAAATACCACCGGGGTATTAGTCAAACCAAATGACATAACCAAGAATTCAAAGTGCCCCTACCTAGTACGAAAAGTCATCTTAGGGATACCCTCCTCCATAATCTTAAGCTGATGATTCCCAGACCGAAGGTCTATCTTAGAAAAAAACTTGGCACCTTGCAATTGATCAAATAAGTCATCTATCCTTGAAAGAGGATACTTTTTCTTGACCGTTACCTTATTCAACTACCGATAGTGAATAAACATCTGAAGGGAAATATCCTTCTTGTGCACGAACAACACCGGTGCAACCCATGGGGATTTACTGGGACAAATAAACTCCTTATCCAGAAGATCCTTAAATTGTTCCTTGAGTTTCCATAACTCAGCCGGAGCCATTCTATAAGGAGTAATAGATATTCGACGAGTGTCCAGAACCAAATTAATACCAAACTCGATTTCCCTATCTAGAGGAACACTAGGAAGATCATCCAAAAAAACCTCAGGAAACTAATTTACCACCAAAACCGAGTAAAAAGAAGGACCCTCCAAGTTAGAATCTTTAACCCAGACCAAGTGACAAAGACACCCTTTGGAGATTAATCTCCAAGCTCTAAGATAAGAAATAAACCTCCCTTAGGAGCTAGGGAGCCACACTCTCATTCTATAACTAGTTCACCAGGGAACCTAAAGACAACCTTACGGGATCTATAGTCTAAGTATGTGTAATAGGAGTGTAACCAACCATCCCCAGAATAACATCAAAATTGACCATATCCAGCTCAAACAGATAAACTAAGGTCTACTTGCTACCAACAGATACCATACACCCCCTATAAACTCTTTTAATAATAATCGAGTTACCTATCGGGGTAGAAATAATAAAAGGATCTAAAATAACCTAGGGATCAAAACCAAAACACACAGCCACATATGGGGTCACATAGAAAAGAGTGGACCCTAGATCAAGTAGAAAATACACGTCACGAGAAAAGAGTTATAACGCACCAGTCACGATATCAGGAGATGTCCTCAGATTCCTACTGAGATGTAAGAGCATACAACCTTTTCGACCAGTGCTGGTACCAGAAGCAGGAGCAGATGCAAAAGCAGCACCACTAGGTGCAGGAGCAGAAAATGAAGCGATCGGATCCTTGACCACTCCTGAAGCACCTTTACCAACTGGACAGTTTCTGAGCATATGGCTTATCTGGGCATATTTAAAATATTTGTCCCTCCATTCCTCACAAAATTTTTGATGAAGAAAACCACAAAATTGGTAAGGAGGGCACGAAGAAGTCGATTGTACCTTACTCACCTTAGATTGGGAACCCTGTGCTCGAAAATTATCACCATCTTACTGACGCCTGTCACCCAACTACTTCAGGTAAGGAGAACTAGCAGTAGAGAAGGTACCTGAACTCCCCCACTTCTTTTTTGGCCATTTTCCGCCATCTCGACCACCCTACTGCTAAGCACCACCCTGCTCAGTTCCTCTTAGTTTGCCTTTCCCCAAACTCTGCTTGTTTTCTCTTTTCATCCTCTACCTGCTGCATGTGCACAACCAACCTCAAAATATCCATATCCTCAATCAACAAAGCAGTCTTTCTTTGAAGAATCAAATCCTGAGATATCCCAAAAGTGAACTTTCTCATCTTCGCCCTCACATCATCCATCAAATACGAAGCATACCTTGATAGCTGATGAAATTTCAAGGCATATTCCTTAAAAGACATTGTTCCCTCTTAAGATTCATAAACTCGTCCATCTTCACTTCCCTCAACTCCTGATAAAAAACCAATTTAAAAAGGAATTAGAAAAGGCCTTTTACAAAGACAACTCCTCAACCTCACCTATATCCCTATCCCACTCCTCGTACCATTGGTACGCAATATCTTTGAGCTGATAAGCTGCAAAATCACCCCTTCTATGTTAATGTCCTACATCACTTTAAATATCTTCTCCATTTCATTCAAGAAACCTTGAAGATCCTCCTTCACCTTCAAACTAGTAAAAGTAGGAGGATTCATCTTCAAGAACTGGCCAACCCTTATGGCCTTAGCAGATAGAACACCAGATACATCCCTCTCAGCCTGAAAAACAACCAATTGAGCAATAGTATGATTTGATTGATGGAATTCTGCATTATTTACTTCACCTTAAGGAGGACTAGTAGTAACCGGAGGAACTCCAGAACAATCAGGGATAGGACCCTAAGATCGAGTGCCAACTACTGATGTAGGGCGTACTTCATCAACATCAACCCCAAATGGGATAGAAAAATTTCCTTGTGTTCCAGATCGACGACGCATGATCTGATAAGTGAACAAACAAGGATTAGAGGCAATTCTAGGACTTAGACTCTAAGCTTGAAAATATAATACCAAGTAAACTATTACTAAATGCCTTGTAGCCTCTCTTATGAATGGGGCGCGTTACACACCCCTAAAAGAGACTCTACCAAACACGGCTTCGTTGACTCCCAATTAACCATGAACCTAAAGCTCTGATACCAACTTGACATAACCTGACTTGAGGCCTTATCATAATGGGCATCCCAAGTCCGACTGGGATCGGAAACTACCCTCATTACCCAACCCAATCTCCAGACGTCTGCCCTGAGTTGGATGAATTTTGAGCATATAACAAGATAATATAACGATCTCAATTACAAACTTTGGGATATGTCTACTACCGAGACCGACCTAATCGTGTCCAACCATCCAAACCCGACCAATAGCAAAATCAAATGACAAAACATAACCATACGAGTTTCGTAATAGTTATATATAATCCAAAAATAAAAGAAGATGGGACAGTAAGAAATTTAGTCCTTCGGTATCATCCCCAATACCAAGGCTGACAACAATACCGATCCTTCCCTACCAACCCAAAGTAGTTTCATAAAATCCTCTAACCAAAAGAATACCAAAATCTGGTTGGGACATGCCCCCAACCATAGACAAAATAAATATCCATAAATAAACCAAAGTAAGAAATAATATTCATGAAATGGAGGCTTTCGAAAAGATGAAAGCTTACCACTTCAATCCAATAGCTGATCTCAAATGTCTGATAGCTAAGCAGGGGGAGTAAAACGGTTAGTTCCTACATCACATGGGGATACAGCCTCCCAAAGATGGAACTCGGGATAAGGATAAAATAATACCAACCAATAAAACCAAGTAAACCAACCATATTCATACAAACCATACACACACAAACACACATATATAACCATATCGGGAAAGAGAATCGGGTTTAGCATGCATTTAAAACATTAAATTGGGTATGTGAAGCTCAACCATCCTTAACTACCCATGGGCTATATGGGTCAAGTGTAACCTCTTGAACGGGCCCCGATGTGTGTAGCCGTTCGAACCAGAGATACCATAAGCGTAAGGAATTCCCAAGTACCCTAACCCTTCATGATACATATGTACAATGTACTTTGAGGATTCCCGCGTACCTCATAGTATCATAAAAGGATCGCCATGCCCTACCCCTCATGTTGACAAACATGAGTTTCTAGTGTTCATTCAATGAACTCCCACCTTCATAGTTAGATATCACACCCCGCCATAATTGCCTAATTAAAACCATTTCCAACCAACTAATCCATTATTCCATTTATTATTAACCAAGGCTATCAATGGTGGTATCATCATACCGATTATAACTTGCAAGTATTATCCTTAGCCAAACCTTCTAAGGTAAAGGGATTCTTGTGTACCTATTTACCATGTTAACTTAGCGGAGTCCCATGTACCCCACAAGTGCTCTATTATGTTTGTTTGGGGGAGTCTCATGTACCTCAAAAATTGTTCATTAACTTGTTTACTTGGGGAATTCTATTATACCCCACAAGAAGTTCAATTAACCATAACCATGACCACCAAACTATTCTATTTAACCATTATTACCAATTTTAAACCATGCAATAGTTCCACTAAAGTCCAATAATGTACTAAAAACATTCCCATAGGCATTTTATCAAACATATTGGGGGCATAGTATTTCCAAAACCAAAGCCAATTACCAAATAACCATTCCCATGAAACCAATTATCCAAAACTACCATTAAAGAATATAAAAGCATAATTAAAACATGAAAAACCCATAACCCAGCATTTTTAACAAAAACCCCTATATTATATTTGAAAATCCAAAACCATACAATAATCAAGCCATGAAAACATTGTATAAAACCATACCTTTAGTAGGAACTAACAATGAGGGAAGAGAACATGCCTTAAACTAAGAAAATAATGGAAAAAAATAACCTACACAAGTCCCACATTAACTCTTAAGATGAAACCCTAGCCTTCCTTTACCCAAAAACCTTAGAGAGAATTATAGAGTGTTTAGGAGAAATTTCTAAGTGTTAATGAATAGAATAATAGGTCAAATAACCTCCCAATAGGAATATAGGTCATGGGGCCTTATTAGGTTAAGTGGGGAAATGTCCAGATTACTCTGACTTAAACTCCCAAAAATCCCGTTTGTTGGGTACAACTATCCATACTAGTCGTACCATCCATTACGAGTGGTACCCACCACTAGTACCCAATGCTTTCTACCTTGAACCTAACACTGTCAAAGGTACGACTTACCCCATACCATGGTGTACTCTAGTATATGACTAGTGCCCCTGATCCATACCCCTGGCAGACTAGAATCCCAAAAGAATTTAACACTATCCACCATACAAGTCCATGGTACGACTTGTACCCTAGCTTATGGCTCTTGGAAATCCACTCGTACTCAGATCCAACTTAAATTACCAAGTCTAAGACTAGGTGAAGTAACCAAACAAACTGTATCCACTGATATGACTCATACCACCCAAGTCGTATCCATTCCAGAAACTAAATCCTACCCACTAACCAACACAGGTCAGTATACAACTAACCCATACCACTTGTATCCCAGTGTACGAGTTATTTTTCCTAGCCGTATTCTATCTAAAACCAAAAATCCAAAAAAATTTCTAAAGGCCAGAAACCCAGGGTATTTCAAAACTCCCTGTCTAAACAACGACCTTAATTTAATTCAATATTTAGGGACTTAAAACTATTTAGTATTTCAAATCAAATTATGACCAGCAAGGCCTTCATAAACCATTTACCAATCATTAACATTTGTAGGCCAATGCCTTAATTTAGAACAATTCGACATATGAAGAAATTATTCTCATTGATATTTTCACAATCAAGTTGAGAGTATACCATTATCAAACCCCAAAACTAACAAATTTAGGGTTAAACACGACCTGTTTATTAAACCATAATTCACATGCACCCACATGTGCAAAACCATTATCAAAATATGTATAATTATAATTTAAATCATGAGAAAACAATACACAACATTATGCATTCAAACCCTCAACTATGGGTTTTCAAACCACCATTATTAACTTGTGAACAATGCTTAAATCTTATGTTTTTAGAAAAATAACAATGCGGGAAGAATCACATGCTTCAGTTATGAAGAGTCACGGAAAGAATTTGATATTTAAGCCCTTAGATGACCACTTTGAAGTAACACTAGCCTAATCTTTCTTGAGAAGTTTTAGAGAGAGTTTAGAGAGTGTTTGATCTTCTAAAGGGTGTAATGGATGCCCCAAAGATTTTATAAGACGTGGGGTCTTAAGGTCTTGGGTGGTAAATCTCCAAAATTCCCCCAGCCTAAAAGCTATAAAAAGTGCGTAGGTGGATACGAGTCAAGCCCTTGAGTCGTCAACATAGCATACAATTTTTACCATTAAGTCGTCACCAAGATAAAAAATTAGACACCACATACTTTCCAACTTATGACTCCCTAGTCCCGCTCATCACTCTACTATACGACTCGTATGGTCTATTCGTTACCCATATAGAACACCAAGGGCTTGGTTAGAAGACAACATATGACTAGACTCTAACCACTCGTCACATGATCATACAACTCGTGAGGAGTCTCTTATAGCTAAGACAAAACTTAGCCTCTTACACACTGGTTTGGTTACGACTTGGGTCCCTAGACTCGTAACCACACCATACGACTCGTATGGTGAGTCGTCAATAGGACAGTGAGCACAATACTCGAGGAAATTTCAAGGGCCAAAGCATAGGGTATTTCAGTATCTCCCTTTTGGATCATTTTTCCTCAAATAATGGAATAAGGCAACACAAGCACGATTGGACTTTATATACCTTAACTCTTACCTTTAACTAAGTTAGAAAACAAGGATTCCATGAAATTCAACCTTTTCTTTAACAAAGACAAGACAAAGATGTTAAGAACAACACATACCTTAAGCACGAATTTCTGGAATAGAGAATAGGAATGGATACTTGGACTTCATGTCCTCCTTAGCTTCCTAAGTAGCTTCCTCGGACTTTTGGCTCCGCCATAGAACCTTAATTGAAGCCACGTCTTTCATACGCAATCGATGAACTTGCCGATCCAAGATCATTATAGGGACCTCTTCCTAGGACAAAGAATCTGAAATACAAATGTTCTCCAAAGGAACAACCAACGAAGGATTCCCGCGCCCCGTTTTCGTCACAGAAGGCAAAATTCAACTTGACAAACTCTTTTTGGGATACGTTTCAAAGGGGTGTGAGAGTCACCATCTAACGTATTAAGGTGCGTTAGGGCACCGATCTACGATACTACAAACCTATTTTGTTATTTTAGTCTTAGTTCACCAGAGTTCAGGTAAGGATTCAAATTACCTCAAAAGGAAGGTGTTAGGTACCTTTCGAGGTCCACAAAGGTGGTTCCCAACCGAATTTGTACTTTACGTGGGATTCTATGTGATCAAATAAAGGTCTCTTATTTTACCATTAATTTAATATTTGACTAAGCGAGAAAGCAATTAATAAACAAAACACATGTTATTTTGTCATTTCTAATGGTTGATTATCTAAGTGAATAATACATATAAATAAGATAAGCAAGGAAAAACAAATGCCAGATAGTTCATGATAAAAAGGGACTGCTCATATAATAAACTAACTACCCCAAATAAACATGTAAAGTAAATAAAAAAATAAAAAAAAAAAAGAAATCGTCCAAGCCAAACAAAGAAATGTTTTGGTTTTGTTCGGATCAGAAACCCAACGTGTTAATCATCATCTAACCCAAGGGTCAAACTCTTAGACAAGTAATAATGTCATTAGCCACGCCATTAATATTTGTGGGATCATTTCTGAATGACTACCTATCCCACCCCACCTAGGCTGGATGTCAAGTCTAAGGGCGTTCTATGACAAGGACAAAACTAAAGTTTTTAGTAATACTTATCGTCTCAATTATCGTCCAAGAGACATTGGAGTTTGCTATTTTGAATTTGTGTTCTAGACTAAAAGAAAGCTATGTTGCCTAGGACTCGAAGCGCAAACATATTGGACAACAAGTAGCACGTGATAATCCCAAGTTAGCCTCTTGATTAATTAACATTAACTAATGTGATTACATGCAGAGATAAATAATTATTCATTATGTTGTTAACCTATAGACATGATATCTAAATGTTAAACAGGTAGTGATAAAGGATGACTGTGATTCATGTATGCAACAATATAATGTGTTCATGAGGGGTGTCAAAAGTGTGGTAAATGTGTCAAGAAATGTGTTTGTGAATTAGGTGGTACAAACTAATGAGAATAGGAGTAATCAACAAGAATATTAAAAAGCATTAACATGTTAAGGCTGCCATAATATACTTACTGTAGTGTTTAAACGTATCGAAAAGTGCCCAAAATATGCATTTTAATATACCAACAATTGTACTATTGCAAGAACTTCATAGCGACATGCTGAAAATGTACCAACATACTAAGGATGTCTAAAAGCTAACATTTGACATGCTGATATAATATTTAAACTTACTGAAAATGCTGAAAACGTTATTGGACATGCTGAAAGTTATGTTAAACATGTTAAAATTAATCAAACATGCTGAAAAGTGAATTAAACATGCTAAAAATTGATTAATCATACTGAAAAGTTAATTAGACATGCTGAAAAATTAATTAGACATGCTGAAAAGTTAATTAAATATATTAAAAAATTAATCAAACATGCTGAAAAGTTAATTAAACATGCCAAAAATTGATTAATTATACTGAAAGAATTAATTATACATGCTGAAAAATTAATTAAACATGCTGAAAAGTTAATTAAACATGCTGAAAAATTAAAAAAAACATGCTGAAAATTCAATTAATGCGCAGAAATCCCTCTTTAACCATGCCGGGAATGAATTATTTTGTATAGGAACGCCATTTTAAAGTGTTGAAAAATATATTGACACGCAGGAATTTTATGTTAATGTTGCTAGAAGTGTGCTAACATGTTCAAACTTGTGTTTACATACTAAACTATTTGATAGCGTAATTAACTTTAATGTCAAAACTCTTTAATCTATTGTGAGTCATGCTGAAAATACTTGAAATTGAATCAATATGCTAATACGAAGAATGCATTAATATTTCATTTTATAGGTGTCAACATGCTGAAAATATATGAACATGCCCAATACTTATATTTAATATGCTACCAAATATATTAATATGCCAACATGCTTGATGTCAAATAATGTACTAATGTGCTTGATGTCAAATAAATTAGTCATATGCTTAATATCGATCAATGTGGTGTGTTGATTTAATTAGATTAAGAACAATTATAAAACATAGTTTAAGAGTCTAAACGACTCATATGTTAATAAATCCTAAGATTATGTGCCTAAATGACTCATGCAGCACATAATGCACGTAAAATCCTATGTTGTGCCTACTTATATCATTCATAGAGCACGTAATTCACCGCCCCCCAAAGCAGTCTCCAAAATTATTATTACATCATTAATAAATGTCTTTACAGAGATTACAAACCGAATAATGCAAAAATGAGAGAAAAACAACTAGCTATAATAATATTCAGTTTAACATCCCGGCGACTCTTTGAAATTTCCCTTTCTAATAATACCTGTTGAACATAATAAAAAAAAAGTACGGGACAAATACACACAGGTATATTGAAACAAACGAACACAACACAACACGTAAACATCAAGTGATTATTTCAAACTAGTCTTACAGACATGCTTTCCAATATGTAAGTACATCGACAAGGGACTTACCGGCAAGCAACAGTAAGATAGAAGTAAAATAGAAATAGAAAGAAAGCCCAACACAGCAAAATATGCAAGATGTTTTCCGTAAACCTCGAAGAACTCTTAAAAGTACGTAATTGCTTTTTGTATTAAAAGTCACTAATGCTTTGTTTGAGAGAATAGTAGTGGTAATTGTAATTGTAAAACTTAAAGAACTTGTCAACTTGTCCGTTAAAAAAAAAAAATGAGTTTATATAGTAAAAGGGATTAGAGGGTAAAAAGGAAAAAAAAAAATTCCCACCCAATCAGAATCAGTTAAGGAAAAGAAAATAAGCTGATGAGTCAGTCGATGTCAATCTTTGAATCATTGAATCAAGCATTCATAAATCAGTCTCATAATGAAGGAAAGCAGATGTTAAAAAAATCAACCCATAATATTATTTTCCTTAGTTAAGTAAGGAGAATCAATTATAAGCAGGTTTACCATAAATAGATGAGAGACCATAAATAGATGAGAGATAAGTACAAGGAAAGCACTAATTTAAGAGGGAATAAGTACCAACGGTAGAAAACATATCAAGGTTGGTAATTAGCACAAATAAGTTCAATAATCACTTAAAATATCCCCTACTCAAATCATGTTAAAAGAAGGGTTCGAGCTTTACCAAAAAATATATCAATCAAATACCAACGATTTTATTGAGATCCCATTCTAATACTAAAGTAGGTAGTAATCAACGGGAACAAACTTAAAAATTATTAAAGCTCAAATAAGAGGGTTAAATCACAGGACAGTCATGAATAGAAGCTCGCAATATGGGAAGCTTTGGGGAATACCATACTTAGCATATCAGTTCAAAATAGGATAGCAAAATTGCTCACAATCTTAAAGAAATATAGGCTAATTCAAATCAGTAATATTTGGGCAATTTCGTATATGACAGTCTGAGCAAATCGAAAATAACGAATTACAAAGAAACGAACCAAAACATCAATCAAACTCATATTTTGAACTGTGTCACAGAAAAGAAAAGGAGGTAGGAGAAATTAGACATAAAACTTCAACACATAAACAAACTTGTGGACGGGTTTTCAAGAACCCATCGATTTTTCGGTGAAGGACAGGTCGCATGGAAGGTAAGGTTTGGTAGTAATGTTGTGGCAGATGCGGCGCTTGGGGTTGACAGCTGGTGTTGTCGTTGGTTTGACGCCGATGGTTGGCGTCTGACAGAGAGGGAGAGGGCTCACCGGGGGGCTGTTGGTTGTTACTGTTAGCCGGTGGAGGACGTGTGGTTGGAGTGGAGAGGCGGCGACTGTTCGTCGCCGGAGATAGCTGCTGGGGGACGGCGAGGTCGCGATGGCAGGTTGGAGTGGCCCCGATATGGAGAGGGGCGGCAGTGAGGGCTGATTTTTGGAAAGGGAGATGAGAGTGGGGTTTGGAGAGAGAGAGGGATGGAGCGGCTGTTTGGTTTGAGGAAAAATGGGGATTAGGGTTTTTGGTTGTATAAATGGAAAGAATAGGGTTGAGGCATCTCAGCTGTTGGATCAATTTTGATCAATGGGTGATATTAAAATAGGATCAATAATTTAATTCGATTAAAATTGAAATACTTGTGGCCAAATTTGACATGAATTAAATGTAAATTGGCTATATTTGTAATAAATTGGGTAAGAACTAGGCTACAAAACAAATGAATTAGGCAAAATGACTTCAATTTAGGCTGTTATTTAAATTCTAATGGTAGTAAATAATAATAATTAAACAATAATTAAATAACAAATAATAATAAATAATTTAAATAATAAATAATAATAATAAAATTAATTATGATAATAAATAATGAATAATAATATATATAATAATAATAATGTTAGTAAATAATAATAAATAAAAATGCTAATATAAATAAATAGTATTAAATAATCAAAAACTAGACAATGTGTTTGAAAAAAATGTGAGTGTGCATAATTATGTGAAAGGATAATTTAATTACGTAAAATGTCATATTTGATTTTAAAAATTATAAAAATGATGCTAAAATATAATAAAATAATTTACGCATTTTTCTAAAATATGAATGCGAAATGTTAGAAATCTGTTTGATGCAAGGAAAAATGTGCAAAAATACTAATATTTAAAAATTAACAATTTTGTTAAAATAACAGCCTAAATGTAGTATCGGGAGGTCAAAATTGGATGTCAACAGCTGCTCCTTCGTAGTTTGAGAATGATAAAAAAATTGTCAAGCAACGAAAGTTGACGTAGTAGCCAATTTTGTCCAACTGATATGACAGTTTGCTAGGAAGAAAGCAACGGGAGGTGTTTAAAAAATAGTGTGGCCAAGACTTTGGCTTTAAGTCGCCTACATATCTCTGTTTTTACGAGAATCAGGCCGTGTGCAGTTCTAGATTTAGGAATGAACAATATTCCTAAAGAATATTAATGGAAAAAGTTGGGGCGTTTTAAAAAAAAAGATATTGTGGGTCGGTGAGGCGGTAGTGAATAGAATTTGAAATAATGACGCATAGAGAAGTTTGGGGATGTGAGATAGTTGAGTTTCGAGGTGAGTTCATGTGGTGGATGAATAGATAGAGTAATATTCCGAAAATAGAAATGAAAATTATCTCTGTTTGTTATTCCTTCTTTGTTACTTGCATCTCTATATCACTAAATAATAAGGGTAGGCGTGTAAGAAATAAACGTAACGTAATTGTGGAAATAAAGAAAGTGTATCTGTTTTATCATGGAATCGTGTGATCAGCCGCTTGGATTCTCATCGTGGGATCGGCTTTTGAGGCTTCTCCATACATTATGAAATCATGTGATCAGCTACTTGGCTTCTCATTGTGGGATCAGCATTGGGGCTTCTCCATCGTGGGATCAGCTTTTTGGGCTTGTCCATCATGGAATCAGCATTGGGGCTTCTCCATACATTATGAAATCGTGGGATCAACATTTGAGTTTCTCCATCGTGGGATCAGCATTTGGGATTCTCCATCGTGGGATCAGCAATTGGGATTCTCCATCGTGGGATCAGTATTTGAGTTTCTCCATCTTGGGATCAACATTTGGGTTTTTCCATCGTGGGATCAGCATTGGGGCTTCTCCATACATTATGAAATCGTGGGATCAACATTTGAGTTTCTCCATCGTGGGATCAGCATTTGGGCTTCTCCATCGTGGGATCAGTATTTGAGCTTCTCCATCGTGGGATCAACATTTGAGCTTCCACATCATGAAATTGTGGCCCGTACCTACCACTTGTAGCTTAACTCGACAGAAATGATTAGTAAAAATATATGTGTGTGCATAGAGAAGTGAACATTATAGCAAACAAACGTAACGGTAGAGATAATGGAAGATAAGAAAGCATAGTTGTCTTATTGTTAGATCGACTGTGAAGTTCCTTACCATGATTTTGATTGTCCATTTCTCCTTTGCGGTGGAATGGTTGTTGTTATCTGTACCTGTTAATCCTGTATCCAAAGAAAAATTGTGAGTTTGTAAAAAAAGGAAGTTGATTTGTGCTTTTGCCTTGACTGAAGTATCCTCCTCATGATGTTGTCGCCTTGTTGATGAACTTCGTCTGTGCCTTCACTTGGGTAGGCAGACAGTAAAAGGAAAACTATTTTTGGAAAGAAAATCATGTTTGAAAACAAAATTTGTCTTTTGAGAGTAGTAAGTAAAATTTGTTATAATAAACATGAAAAAATTATTGAATCGTTGATTGTGACATGTTTTGAGACAGTACAACATCTTGCAGATCCTTGTTCTCTTGCCCAGAAAGTTTTGAGAAACGCTCAAAAATTTTTGCCCCAGTATAGAACTAATCTTGTTGCGAGAATTCCAGCGTCATGCTCATTGAATTTTTGAGGTCATCTAAAAAATTCTACCCCAGTTTGTAATTTATGCTAACATTATACCCATGTGGAATTTGTGAGGTCCTCTCAAAAATTCTGCCCCAGTTACAGTACTCCTAGAGAGGGTAATATAATGTTTTATTATGAAGTGACCGAACTCCACATGAACGCCTACGTATCCCTCTTAAATGGGAATCAGGTCGAACGTAGTTCCAATTATAATTCAAGGGGTGTAAAGATAAAATTAAACATAATATCTCTTAACAGCGTCTGATTGGTGGGCTTAGACCAAGCCATGCCATCCATTTCTGCAAGTATGAGTGCTTTTTCTCTCAGGACTCGATGAACCACGTAAGGGCTTTGCCAATTAGGTGAGAATTTGCCCTTTGCTTCGTCTTGATATGAGAAAATTCGTTTCTAAGCCAATTACCCAGGTGTGAGGTGTCTAGATTGATCTTCCAAATCACCAACTTTACAAAAAAATTCCACGGGGTCTTATCCTCTTCCAAACTTGTATGATCTCAATATGTGTCACACACTCAGATTCAACAATTTTAAAAAAGTAATTTTATTGTAACAGAAAATAGAAAATATCAATAATTCAAAAGAAAGCCATTATTAATGATGCTAAAATGTCTCAAATCATAGTTTTAGGTAATAAAGAAAAACAGGAGTTGCAAGTTTTCTCGAACATCAAGCTTATTAATTAAAAATCATGCCAATAAAAAAAATTTGTCAACCCAAGTGTCCGCCGAGGTCTAGACGAAGCAGTCTTCGATCCATTGTCCTCCCTAGGGAGTTCCTCTCTACTCGTTGATGATGACAATCTTTTTCTTGGTCAAAATTATCATTGTTCTAAGTCCACATGTTCATCAACATCAAGCATATTCACGTGATGGTATGGAAGAGGATTGTTGTCAATATGCGGGATCCTTTAGCTGAATTACCTTAGTGTCGATTAATTATTGAATCTTGTTTTTCAAAGCAAAACATGCCTCAATTGATTCCCTATGATCCTGGAGTGGTAGGCACAAGTTTGATCATGTCGGTACTGTGGGGACTTTATGTCAACTTGTACGGCCAGAATGGTCGTGATATGACCCGTCTTCTTGAGCCTTTCATAGAGTTGAGCCATTGGCTCAGCTAAAGAAGTGTACTATTTTCTTTCAATGTTTCCCTTGGTCTTAGGGGTAGCAGGCTTGGTGATAGGGATATGAGTAGGTTGGGTAGTTTGAAGTTGGATGGGTTGGGCATTATATATAGAGTAGGAAGGACTTGAAAATTATGGAGGCAGTTGGTAAGGAAGAGGTATTTGGTATAGTGGGGCTTGATATTGCATTAGAGGTTGTGGTGGGTAGGGGGAGGTCGTATATGGTGTTTGTGAATAAGTTATGGAAGATGGAGCGGGGCTTTCACGACTCGGGACATTCTCCGAAGGCTGGGCCGCCATCACAAACTCTATCTTTTTTTTTTTTTATTTTCCGCTACTCCTGCAGATTGAGAGTTTAAGAGGATAATGCTACCATTCTTGAGACACTCCTCGAACATTTCTCTTATTCGTATATTTTCGGAGAAACTCTTGTCTGTGACTGTTATTAGCTTGTCAAGGTACTGTGGCTCTTGTGCCTTGACAAAATATTCCTTTATCTGTTGCTCTTCAACTGGAGGACGAGCTCTTGTAGCCTCGTCCCTCCATCTTATGGCGTATTCATGGAAGGATTCATTAGGTTTTTTCCTCATTGCCTGCATGTAAGTCAAACTCGGAGCATTGTCGATATTGTACCCAAACCTATCAACGAAGCTAGACGCCAAGTCAAGCCAGCCTTCCTATCTTTTAACATCCTGCTTAATGTACCATGTGAGGGCCTCTCCTATGAGGCTTCTCATTAACAGCTTCATCCAAATTTTCTTATTCTTTCCTACACCCGCTAGTTTGTCACAGTACACACGTACATGTGCTTTAGGATCTCCAGTCCCATTGTATAACTCGAACTTGGGAGGTTGTACCCCTCCGGCAGTTCTACATCTAGGTGAATGCATAAGTCTTCATAATTGAGCCCCTTCATGGCCTTGTTTCCTTCCAAATGTCTCAACCTTTCGACTATAGCCCGCATGGTATAATCACTTTTAGGGTTCTCGGAAGTAGGTTGAGGGTGGTTGAGTGGAAGTGTTTCAACATAGATGGGGTTTAGATTATGGCTTTCGGATGCATGATGGTGGTATATGTTTAGATGGAGAGGCTTTTGAGGAGAAGGATAAGTGGAGTTTTGTGGTTTTTTGGTAGTCATATATAGTGGAGTTGTGGTATTTTGGATATTTCGGATGTTGGTAGGATTTTGGGGCTGGAGATAGGGTACTGGATAGTCTGAGGGAGCTTGGGATTTCAGGATAGCAAAGCCATCGGCTTGCAGTTCTGGAGTATTCAGGTTGAGGGAAAGTTTACCCAAGTTGTGCACTTCCGCCAATTCTGCTTGCAGTTCCAGCATTCCCTGTTCCATTTTCATTATCATTTCATTCTGACTAATGATACTATCCCCTTCTGAACTAGTACCTTCTTTTTCTCCAATAATGTGACGATCACCCATCGCTTCTTTTATTGTAGGAAGAGGAGGAGGAGGAGGAGGAGCCCCTTTAGATCTAGTATGATAGGCCAGACTGCACAAATCAACCTATAGGGAAGGGGATGAACAAAACAAAAGGTGAAAAGGTTAGTGTGTTAGTTATAAAAGAATGAACATGATTAACACATAGCACATTGTTTGAAGCGTTCTACGATGGGAGCCTCTTTAAGCTAGAGGTAGGCCTATCATTGTTTGAGAGATAATTATGCCATAAAATAATGCCATTTGCTAAAAGATAAATCCCCAAGATAAAATAAAACTTTACATCATTCGAACTATTTCAACATTGCGGAAAATAAAATAAAGTAAATACAAGAATGCCTAAAATGAATGTTAGATTTTGAATATGTCCTCCTCTTGCTCCTCCTTTTCATCTTCTAGGACCTTGTCAAAGCGGTGGCGGCTTGTCAAGAGATAGAATGATGCTAATTTTTCTTTCATGCTTACCATATTGGTGCACTCTTGTCCTTGATTGTAAAATTCATCTCGTAGTTCTATCACCTTTCTTTCTATTATCAAAGCACGATGCTTCCATGACTACAGTTGCTTCCCCATGTTGGCAATTTCTTTGGCATTCTCCGCAATAATGTGGCGATAGCGTGCCTCAGGTGCTAAAGATCTCTTCTTGAATTTACGATAGAGGACTTGTGTATTGTCCTCCTTGTCATTGACATGTCTACCTTTTTTAATGCCCGGGGTCACCTTATTTTTCCAATCGGCATGCAACCACTCAATATATCCCACCACATAGCCTGCATTATATCTTTCTACCGCAATACTTCCCTTGTCGAGATGAGTATTTCCTCTCCAAGCTTTGGTCAGTTTGCTGGCATTTGGGATTTTGTCATCTTCGTAGTCCATTCGGTTTGCGTCCATATTGGCAACCTTTGGTATTATTTGTTTTCTCCCCGCTTGCCTCATTACTCTAGAAGGTGCATATGTTTGTTGTAAGTACGTGTATTGGCGTATTCAAGTACGTGTATTGGTCTTATTTATATGGAATTATTTTATTTTATTTCATTTTATTTATACCGAAATTTGCCCGTCGATGGTTCCATGAGAAGGTTATTGAATAAGCTTTCCAATGATATACAGATTTCCAAAAATGGATAGGTTTTGGGTATAATCGAGCACGTTCGAAACTATAAAACGGTGGCCGGGATATTTGGGAATAGTAAATGTGCAGGAAAATTTTCTGTACACAAACTACTGAGGCCAGTCGAATTTTTAGGTCAACTTCAAATGATCATAACTCCCTTAATATAATAAACTGGGAGAGCTGAGACCTATGAAAAGAAATATCTTTGAGTCTTCTTTCCAATGCAATTGATTTAATCCAAATCCAATGTTTGAGTAAGGAGTTATACTCATTTTACTTCAGCCTATCAAAATAGATTTTTAGGGTCAACTTCAAACAACCATAACTCCTTGTACAGGATGAACTAGGTGGCCTACTTTATATGAAATGAAAGACCTTTGAATTATCCTTCCAACGATACCAATTTCACCCAAATCTGATATTAGACCAAGGAGTTATGGTCGATCTACTTTAGCTTATCAAAACAGTCCACCAAAGGACAGATTTGACATTATTTAAATTTTAAAGGCATTTTGGTCATTTCCTATTATATTATGGACGGGAATATGCGTATATATACATGTATATGAGTTGAAAAACTTATTTTCATCATCAATCATTGAGAAAGAACAAACCCTAGCCAAATTTGACCTTTAAATTACTTTTGATTCAACCGTAGAAATTCCAAAGTAATCAGATAACTACATTTGTCATCTCGAGAGCTTCGAACGGCACCTATTATTTGTGCAAACAAGATTGCATAATCAAAAGGTGAATTCTAAGGTATGAATATTGTTTGCCTTTGTTCTTTTCCATAGGTATATGTGTGATAGAGGATTATATGTATTGGTTGTTATTAAAAGGTGATGGAAAAAGGGTTATGGACTATTTTGCATGGTTTGGTTGTATTGAATTGTGGAAGGTGGATATGGTAATTGAGTTATGGAAGGTGGATATAGTAATTGAGTTATGGAAGGTGGATATGGTGATATACTATTGAATGGATGATTATTTATGTCTATGGCTCAATTTGGTTTAATGGATTGGTTGGAAGGATAAATGAATCCAAACTTGATATTGGAGAATTGTTGTATGAATATGCATGGCATGCGAATGTAATTGGAGTATAAGAGGGTTAAAGTGACACCCTTTATGGTGTAATTAAGGCTTACTACTTAACCACTAGTTTGGTGAATTCAAATAATTGAATTGTGACGTTTGGTTGCTAATACTAGATTGCTATATATGTTCATTGTAGATAAGTAATCCGTAAAGACGGGAAGTCCATTTGGGACTAGTATTGAAGGTTGACAGTCAGGTATGTAAAACATACTCTATACCATATCTTTGGCATGAAAGTGAACAATTGTTCTATTAAGAAAGTTTCCAAAGTTATTCAATAACATGTGATCCATAATGGTTTTGTATGATGTCCTACGTTACCAATGAACTTGTTTCCACCCTACAAGATGTCAAGACATTCCAATACTTACTTGTTTTCCAAATATTACTTATTTATTGCACTAATGAATGTCAGAAGGTATCCGGTTACTCAAACAAGATCCATGTGCTATTAATGACTCCAAAACATTTCATTGATATACCAATAAGTTCCTACTTCATTGTTATGGCATTGATGACTCCAAAATACTTCATTGATGTGCCAATGAGTTCTTACTTCATTGTTATTGTATTAATGGTCTATTTGTATGTCTCTTATTGATATATCATTGTTTTAAAGTATCAAAAATGCAGTGGTGACCGAAATAACAATCTCAAAGATTAATTGAACTAAGTGATGGAAGTTCTCTCTTATCGGGTGGTATCCCAGGGGCATAAGCCTATCTTGGGCCGATCCCTATTTATGTGTTTATGGGTGGTATCCCAGGGGCATAAGCCTATCATGGGTCGATCCCAGTTGATATGTACTGGAGGCAGCCTAATGGTAACAGTATAGTACAGTAATGATTACAAAGATGATAAGAACGAAGGTAAAGTGATTGAATAAATACAATGTACAGGTTGTCACAAGTTCTAGTAAGTGTGGTCCACTCCTATTATAATTTATTCATTTGTTTATGATTTCTATTAAGCTCCTATATCATATGTGATTATCTACAACTTTACATACTCAGTACATATTTCGTACTGGCATCCCCTTCGGGGGACCTGCATTTCATGCTGCAGGCACAGGTACCTCAGCTCATACACCGCACAAGTAGGAGCCAGAATATCCAGCTACTTTTGGTGAGCTCCAGTTTGCTTCGGTGCTTTTCGTGTCATATCCAGTCACTTTTGGTATTGTATAGAAGTTAGTTATATGGCGGGGTGTGTCCCGACCTTAGTTAAACTCTGTTATTATCTAGAGGCTTTGTAGACCTAATGTATAGTCAAGGTGGTGTTTTGTTAATAGACGTGATGGCTCCAACAGCCAAGTATTGTATATACATATATATGTGTGCTCGAGCTTATACAGGTGATTATTTCCTTTTATATGCGACATGATGCTGTCCAAATTTTGTATTGTCATAGAGGTATGCATGGAAAGTACAAAGTTATGAGCTGGTTCTCCCGGGCCTCCTCGGTTATGGGTGCAAGTCCACCCCAATAAGATTTGAGGCGTGACAAAAGTGGTATCAGAGAAGTTCGTCCTAGTGAGTCTACAAGGCCGTGTCTACGTAGAGTCTTGTTTATTGATGTGTCGTGCACCGCATCTATAAACAGGAGGCTATGGACATTTAGGAATTGTTTCTTTTCTTCATGACTTAGATCATGCGATAGAGTCTATATTGTATATGAAGTCATAGTTGACCACTGAATCCGTTTGTTTCTCTTATTATAATAATGATGTCGGTTACCAGAAGTAAGAATACC
>NC_061118.1:96768284-96886191 GCF_002878395.1 Capsicum annuum
TTTCTCTTATTATAATAATGATGTCGGTTACCAGAAGTAAGAATACCAGTAAGCAAATAGATGTGGCTGCCAGAGAAGGGACTAGTAAGTCACCCACTATACCAGCTAATCAAAGTGAGGCTCCAGCTGAGCATGCATCAGAAACTTCTTCCACTCCGGAAGAAATAAGGGGGAGGAGAACTATATCCCCAGAGCCACCTATTAATGCTGCTGATCAAGATCTTAGAAATGCAGTGCAACTTTTGACTCGTATAGTTACTGGCCAAGCTCAAAGGCAAGCCATTCCTACCACGGGTCCTAGTGGTACAGATAGGGCGGCTAGCCTTCGAACACAGGATTTTCTTAAGATGGATCCTCCCACTTTTACTAGATCAGATCTTAACGAGGACCCACAGGACTTTATTGATCAAATCTAAAGGGCCTTACATGTTATGCATGTGACGGATAGAGAGACAGTGGAGTTAGCGGTGTATAGATTCAAAGGGAAGGCTATATATTGGTACGAGGACTAGAAAAAATCTAGGGGTATTGATGCACCCCCAGCTACTTGGAAAGAGTTTAAAGAGGCATTTCTTGATCATTATCTTCCATTCGAGATTTGTCAGGCCCGTGCAGATCAGTTTTTAAATCTTCGTCAGGAAAATATGAGCGTGAGGGAGTACAGTCTCCAATTTAATTCCTTATCGAGATATGCTCCTAATGTTGTAGCTACTATGGATGACAGAGTTCATTAATATGTGGATAGGATAGATCCATATCTGGTTAGAGATTGTACTATTGCCGCATTGAACAAAGATATAGACATATCGAGGATCTAAGCTTTTGCACAGAAAATGGAAGATCAGAGGTAGAGGAGAAGAACATAGGAATTAGAAAGAGGATATTCCAAGAGGGCCAGATCTACAGGGCAGTTCATGGCATCCCAAGAAGGGTTCAGACCATAATTTTCTGCTAGACCACCTAGGCCATTATCTTCTTATTCTATAGCTAGTGCCCCGCCATAGTTCCAAGGGTCCAGAGGAAATCAATTTGGGCAAAGAAGTGAGAGTCAGAGTTCGCAGATAGTGTGGTACCAAGGGCAAGGGAATATATGCCAATCGAGACCTCCTCGAGAGCTATGCAATAAATGTGGAAGGTATTATTTGGGCGCATGTCGGCTGGGGACCAATATTTGTTTTTGGTGTGGTATGTCAGGGCATAGGGGGTATGGCACAACCTACGGGGTCATTTGTTGCATCATCATCATCGATGCCTTATTCAGGAAGGGGTGCACAACCAATGGGTCATGTTAGAGGTGATAGAGGATCCACGAGTTCTAGTGGGGCTCAAAATTGTACGTATGCTCTAGCGGATCGACAGAATTTAGAGGCTTCCCCAGATGTGGTTATGGGTACGTTGTCTATCTTTTCATTCGATGTATATGCCTTAATTGATCCCGGTTCTACATTATCTTATATTACTCCATTGGTTGCTGGAAAGTTCGAAAGAATACCTGAACTGTTAGTTAAGTCATTTGAAGTGTCCACACCAGTTGAGGAATCTATTATAGCTAGAAGGGTTTTTCGAAACTGCATAGTAACTATTTGTGGTCGTGATACGATGGCTGATCTTGTGGAGTTAGAAATGGTAGATTTTGATGTTATAATGGGTATGGACTGGTTGGCGTCTTGTTATGCCACAATTGATTGCTGCACGAAAAAGGTATATTTTTATTTTCCAAATAAATCAGTCCTTAAATGAAAAGGTAAAATTGGCGCGCCAAGAGGTAGATTTATTTCTTATTTTAAGGCAAGAAGAATGATTTCCAAGGGATACATATATCATTTAGTTAGAGTAAGGAATACAGAAGCGGAGCCACCAACTCTTCACGCTGTTTCGGTGGTAAATGAATTTTTTGATGTATTTCTTGAAGATCTTCCAGGTTTGCCTCCTGAACGAGAAGTAGAGTTTGGTATTGATGTAATACCAGGCACCCAACCAATTTCCATTCCTCCGTATAGAATGGCCCCAGAATAATTACGAGAATTGAAAGAGCAATCAAAAGATTTGCTAGAGAAGGGATTCATAAGGCCTAGTAAGCCCCCCTGGGGAGCACCAGTGTTATTTGTAGGCAAAATAAAATGGCTCGCTGAGGATATGTATTGATTATTGGAAATTGAATAAGGTGACTATTAAGAATAACTATCCTCTCCCAAGAATTGATGATATTTTTTATCAGTTACAGGGCACCAAGTGCTTTTCTAAGATTGATTTGAGCTCAGGTTACCACCAAGTGAGGGTCAAAGAGAAGGATATACCCAAGACAGTTTTTCGAACACGGTATGGTCATTATGAGTTTCTAGTTATGTCATTTGGGCTAAAAAATGCACCCACAACTTTTATGGATTTGATGAATAGGGTGTTTAAGCCATTCCTGGATGTATTTGTGATAGTTTTTATAGATGATATTCTAGTTTATTCTAGATCAGAAGAGGACCATGCCAATCACTTACGACAGGCATTGCAGACTTTTTATGATTGTAAGCTTTATGCAAAGTTCTCTAAATATGAGTTTTAGTTAAAGTCGGTGGCATTTTTGGGTCATATTGTATCTAGTGAAGGGATAAAGGTTGATGCTCAAAAGATAGAAGCTGTGAAGAACTGGCCAAGGCCCACAACGCCTACAGAGATTCGTAGTTTTCTTGAGTTGGCCGGTTATTATAGAAGGTTTGTTGAAGGCTTTTCTTCCATTTCAGCACCCTTAACCAAGCTAACCCATAAAGCATCCAAATTCCAATGGAATGATGCCTGTGAGAAGAGTTTTCAAGATTTAACGAACAAGTTGATTTCTACACCCATGTTAGTACTTCCAGAAGGCACCGAAGGGTATACAGTGTATTGTGATGCTTTCGGAATTGGTTTAGGATGTGTATTGATGCAGCATGGTAAGGTAATAGCATATGCTTCTAGACAATTGCGGCCACATGAGAAAAATTATCCTACACACGATCTTGAGCTGGCAGCAATTATTTTTGCTTTAAAGATATGGCGCCACTACTTATATGGGGTTCATGTTGATATATATACTGACCATAAGAGCTTGCAATATATTTTTAATCAGAAGGATCTAATTTAAGGCAGCGGAGATGGCTTGAACTATTAAAGGACTACGATGTTGATATCTTATACCATCCAGGGAAAGCAAATGTGGTAGTTAATGCGTTAAGTTGTAAGGCTATGATGGCGCCTATAGAAAGGCAAGGGATGATTAAAGATCTTCACCAGTTAACTAGTTTGGGAGTTCTCCTTCTTGAAACTCTGGATAAAGAGCTTATTGTACATAATGTTGCGGAATCTTCATTAGTAGCTGAAGTGAAAGAGAAGCAATATGCAGATCCTATTTTATTACAGCTTAAGGAGAACATTCAGAGTGGTGCGACCAAGGCATTTAAGCTTACGCGAGAAGGAGTACTTCAGTACCAAAACTGACTGTGTGTGCCGGATGTAGATGGGCTAAGAAAGAAGATTATGACAGAGGCACATTGTTCAAGGTATTCCATTTATCCAGGATCAACCAAAATGTATCAAGATTTGAAAGATATGTATTGGTGGAATGACATGAAGAGAGAATTGCAGAATTTGTAGATGAATGTCCAAATTCTCAAAGAGTTAAAGTTGAGCACCAAAAACTCGGAAGTTATATGCAACGCATTGATCTTCCAAGCTGGAAGTGGGACATGATCAACATAGATTTCGTTATTGGTTTGCCTCGTACATCTCGGAAGTTTGATTCTATATGGGTGATTGTTGATAGGCTTACCAAATCCGCACATTTCCTAACAGTTAGGACCACTTACACAGTTGAAGAGTATGCGAAGCTGTACATTAAAGAGATAGTCTGATTACATGGAGTGCCAATCTCTATTATATCAGATCGGGGAACTTGATTTACCGCAAACTTTTGGAAGTCTTTCCAACGGAGTTTGGGAACACAAGTGAAGTTGAGTACAGCTTTTTACCCTCAAACAGATAGACAAGCAGAACGTACCATCCAAACACTTGAAGATGTGATACGAGCTTGTGTAATAGATTTTAAGGGCAACTGGGATAATCATTTACCTCTTATTGAGTTTGCCTACAATAATAGCTATTACTCAAGTGTCAAAATGGCACTATATGAAGCTTTATATGGAAAGAAGTGTAGATCACCAATAGGATGGTTCAAAGCGGGTGAAACTCTTTTGTTCAGATCGGATGTTGTTTATCAAGCCATAGAGAAGGTTAAAGTAATTTAGCAACGACTGAAAACATCCCAAAGTCGACACAAGTCATATGCGAATAGTAGAAGGAGAGGGCTAGAGTTTTCTATAGGTGATTGGCTATTTTTGAAGGTATCACTAATGAAAGGGGTAATGAGATTTGACAAGAAAGAAAAGTTGAGTCCACGTTATATAGGACCGTATAAGATCACTCGAAGGTTTGGACAAGTTGCATATGAATTAGAGCTACCCCAAGAGCTCTCATCAGTACATTCGGTAATTCATGTGTCAATGTTTCGAAAGTGCATCGGAGATCCATCACATATCACTTCTACTGAGGATGTGCAAGTTGCGGAAGATCTTACCTATGAGGAAGTGCCTATTGCTATTCTAGATCGCCAAGTTAAGAAGATGAGTAATAAAGAGATAGCACCTGTGAAAGTACGTTGGAGAAATCGTCAAAGGAAAGAGATTACATAGGAAGCTGAGGAAGCAATGAAATCTAAGTACCCTCATTTGTTCAAAGATGAAGAGAAAGTTCAAGAAATGGAGTTAGAACATTAACAAGTAAGTTTTTTTTTATATATGCATAGTATTTATGTGATGATATGAATATTAATGATGGACTTGAACTTGTTTCGATTGAATAACTACACTAACATTCGAGGAAGAATGTCCTAACGGGGGAAAGGATGTAACACCCCGTATTCAAGTACGTGTATTGGCGTATTCAAATACGTGCATTGATCTTATTTATATGGAATTAATTTATTTTATTTATACCAGAATTTGCCGTTGATGGTTCCATGCGAAGGATATTGAATAAGCTTTCCAACGATATAAAGATTTCCAAAAACGGATAGGTTTCGGATATAATCGAGCACGTTCAAAACTATAAAATTGTGGCCGGGATATTTGGGAATAGTAAATGTGCAGGAAAATTTCCTGCACACAAACTACTGAGGCTAGCCGAATTTTTGGGTCAACTTTGAATGATCATAACTCCCTTAATATAATGAAATAGGAGAGCTGCAACCTATGAAAAGAAAGATCTTTGAGTCTTCTTTCCAATTCAATTGGTTTCATCCAAATCCAACATCTGAGTAAGGAGTTATACTCGTTTTACTTCAGCCTATCAAAACAGATTTTTAGGGTCAACTTCAAACAACCATAACTACTTGTACAGGACGAACTGGGTGGGCTACTTTATATGAAATGAAAGACCTTTGAATTATACTTCCAACGATATCAATTTCACCTAAATCCTATATCGGAGCAAAGATTTATGGTTGATCTACTTTTGCTTATCAAAACAGTCCACCAAAGGACAAATTTGACATTATTTAAATTTTAAAGGCATTTTGGTCATTTCTTATTATATTATGGACGAGAATATGTGTATATATACATGAATATGAGTTCAAAAAATTATTTTCATCATCAATCATTGAGAAAGAACAAACCCTAGCCAAATTTGACCTTTAAATTACTTTTGATTCAACCGTAGAAATTCCAAAGTAATCCGATAACTGCATTTGTCATCTCGAGAGCTTCGAATGACACCTATTATTTGTGCAAACAGGATTTCATAATCAAGAGGTGAATTCTAAGGTATGAATATTGTTTGCCTTTGTTCTTTTCCATAGGTATATGTGTGATAGAGGATTATATATATTGGTTATTATTGAAAGGTGATGGAAATAGGGTTATGGACTATTTTGCATGGTTTGGTTGTATTGAATTGTGGAAGGTGGATATGGTAATTGAGTTATGGAAGGTAGATACGGTAATTGAGTTATGGAAGGTGGATATGGTGATATACTATTGAATTGATGATTATTTATGTCTATGGCTCAATTTGGTTTAATGGATTGGTTGGAAGGATAAATGAATCCAAACTTGATATTGGAGGACTGTTGTATGAATATGCATGGCATGCGAATGTAATTGGAGTATAAGAGGTAGGAGAATCTATTGGCTAAATATCTGGCGGGCATTTTCGACCTCATCACATAGGCTACTAGTTGGCTGCCATAGAGACCCAGTTTGTTGCTCACTTCCTCTAGAGTGACATTTTTAGGGATGATGACCTTAGCTTGCCATCTCATTGCTCTTGGAGACACCTTATTTTCCATGTATCCCCCAATTTCTTCCAAAAGCGGTGTCATCTCCACATCACCAAACCTGAATACCGATCTCATTTTATCCCAAAATGCGGTGGCCGCTTCAATGAGTTCTCTATAAGGATTGATGTTCATAAGGGAGGGCAAACTTCCCAATGCTTGTTCGACCTTGCTTCGTCCAAAATACCCCAAGTCTGACCACCAATGTTCCATGTGCGGAGGCATGCACCAAACCATGCTAAATCTGGGGTATGAAGTTGGGATGGCCATTAAATCTACATAACAAAGTGTTAATCTACCCTACCCCCCAAAGAGCAAATGGAATTATTTTGGCATAATTGTCTCTCAAAATGTACATAATAGTGAGGCGTTCATTTCGGGATCATGGGATCCCTTAGAACTTAGGACCAAGTTTTCTAGCATGACATCCTAGGTTTTCTGGGATGTTTATTCCTTAATAAAGGGATAAACGGTTTGGCTCTAGGAATAAGGGTGGTTTTGACATGGTCCCCCCCAAGTGGACAACTTGGGAGTGGGAAACGCTTGTGGCTGTCAACACACCACTGATCGACCGATCAAGACATTTCATGAAGGGTCTTTTAGGAATGAACATCCGTGTATTCACGCAACCGTTCATAAGAGAACATAAAAGAGGTTTCCAAGTGGAAGAGAGTATGAGTGGAATGCCAGATATATAAAGCAGTAACACTTAGCACATAGCAACAAACAAGGGCATGCTTTAGCAATATGAAAAATAAACATTAAAGCATATAACCAAGAATAATTAAGCATGGAGAGAATACGAATAACACATAAAAAGGGGAAGGAAAAGGGATTAACATGCGTAAATTAACCACTTAAAAGCAGGCATGGAGAAACATGAATAACACACAAAAGAAGGGGAAAGGCAAGGGAATAACATTTGTAAATTAATTACCAATAAAGGAACAGGTAGACAAAGAAACACATAAATAACACATAAAATAGAGAAGGAAAAGAGACAAATAAATCATGCTATGAATAAACAATAAAAAAAGAACATATTGGAAATAAAAACATGAAGATAATCCCACATAAAGCACAAATTCGTAATGGTTAGAACATAAGGTCCCCAGCAGAGTCGCCATTCTGTCGCGCCCCATTTTCTCACAAAAAGAGGGATTCGACTAGACAAACTCTTTTTGGGATGCATTTCAAAGGGGTGTAAGAGTTTCCACCTAACGTATTAAGGTGCGTAAGGGCACCGGTCTAGGATACTACGAACCTATTTTGTCATTTTAGTCTTAGTTCACTAGAGTTCAGGTAAGGGTTCAAATTACCTCGAAAGGAAGGTGTTAGGCACCTTTCGAGGTCCACAAAGGTGGTTTCCGGCCAAATTTGTACTTTACGTGGGATTTTATGTGATCAAATAAAGGTCTCTTATTTTATCATTAGTTTAATATTTGACTAAGTGAGAAAGTAATTAATAAACAAAACACATGTTATTTTGTCATTTCTAATGGTTGATTATCTAAGTGAATAAAACATATAAATAAGATAAGTGAGGAAAAAGAAATGCCAGACAGTTCATGATAAAGGGGGACTGCTCATATAATAAACTAACTACCCCAAATAAACATGTAAAGTAAATAAAAAAATTAAAAAAAGAAATCGTCCAAGCCCAACAAAGAGATGTTTTGGTTTTATTCAGATCAGAAACTCAACGTGTTAATCATCATCCGACCCAAGGGCCAAACTCTTAGACAAGTAATAATGTCATTAGCCTCACCGTTAATATTTGTTGGGATCATCATTTCTGAATGACTACCTGTCCCACCCCACCTAGGCTGGATGTCAAGTCTAAGGGCGTTCTATGACAAAGACAAAACTAACATTTTTAGTAATACTTATCGTCCCAACTATTGTCCAAGAGGCATTGGACTTTGCTATTTGGATTTGTGTTCTGGACTAAAAGAAAGCTATATTACCTAGGACTCGAAGCGCAAATATATTGTTCAACAAGTAGCACATAATAATCTCAAGTTAGCCTCTTGATTAATTAACGTTAACTAATGTGATTACATGCAGAGACAAATAATTATTCATTATGTTGTTAACCTATAGACATGATATCTAAATGTTCAACAGGTAGTGATAAAGGACGACTGTGATTCATGTATGCAACAATGTAATGTGTGTTCATGAGGAGTGTCAAAAGTGTGGTAAATGTGTCAAGAAATGTGTTTGTGAATTAGGTCTTACAAACTAATGAGAATAGGAGTAATCAACAAGAATATTAAAAAGCATTAACATGTTAAGGTTGCCATAATATACTTACTCTAGTGTTTAAATATATCAAAAAGTGCCCAAAATATGTATTTTAATATACCAGCAGTTGTACTATTGCAGGAACTTCATAGCGACATGCTGAAAATGTACCAACATACTAAGGATGTCTAAAAGCTAACATTTGACATGCTGATATTATATTTAAACTTACTGAAAATGCTGAAGCATTATTGGACATGCTGAAAGTTATGTTAAACATGCTAAAATTAATCAAACATGCTGAAAAGTTAATTAAACATGAAAAAAATTGATTAATCATACTGAAAAATTGATTAGACATGCTGAAAAGTTAATTAGACATACTGAAAAATTAATCAAACATGCAGAAAAGTTAATTAAACATGCTAAAAATTGATTAGTCATACTGAAATAATTAATTAGATATGCTGAAAAGTTAATTAAACATGCTGAAAAATTAATTAAAACATGCTGAACATTCAATTAATGCGCAGAAATCTCTCTTTAATCATGCCGAGAATGAATTATTTTGTATAGGAACGCCATTTTAACGTGTTGAAAAATATATTGAAGCGCAGGAATTTTATGTTAATGTTGCTCGAAGTGTGCTAACATGTTCAAACTTGTGTTTACATACTAAACTATTTGATAGCGTAATTAACTTTAATGTCAAAACTCTTTAATCTAATGTGAGTCATGCTGAAAATACTTGAAATTGAATCAATATGCTAATACGTGAAGAATGCATTAATATTTCATTTTATAGGTGTCAACATGCCGAAAATATATGAACATGCCTAATACTTATATTTAATATGCTACCAAATATATTAATATGCTAACATGCTTGATGTCAAATAATGTACTAATGTACTTGATGTCAAATAAATTAGTAATATGCTTAATATCGATCAATGTGGTGTGTTGATCTAATTAGATTAAGAACAATTATAAAACCATAGTTTCAGAGTCTAAATGATTTGTATGCTAATAAATCCTAAGATTATGTGCCTAAATGACTCATGTACCACGTAATACACGTAAAATCCTAAGTTGTGCCTTAATTTGTCGCCCCCCAAAGCAGTCCCCAAAATTATTTTTACATCTTTAATAAATGTCTTTACAGAGATTACAAACTGAATAATGCAAAAATAAGAGAAAAACAATTAGCTATAACAATATTTAGTTTAACATTCCGGTGACTCTTCGGAATCTCCCTTTCTAATAATACCTGTTGAACATAATAAGAAAAAAAGTACGGGACAAATACACACATAGACAGGCATATTAAAACAATCGAACACATCACAGCACAAAGTATCAATTGATTATTTCAAACTAATCCTATAGACATGCTTTCCAATATGTAAGTACATCGACAAGGGACTTACTGGGAAGCAGCAGTAAAATAGAAATAGAAAGAAAGCCCAACACAACAAAATATGCAAGATGTTTTCCGTGAACCTCGAAGAACTCTTGAAAGTACATAACTGCTTTTTGTATTAAAAGTTACTAATGCTTTGTTTAAGAGAATAGTAGTGGTAATTGTAATTGTAAAACTTAAGAACTTGTCAACTTGTCCTTTAATGAAAAGAGAATGAGTTTATATAGTAAAAGGGATTAGAGGGTAAAAAGGAAAAAAATATTTTTCCCACCCAATCAGGATTAGTTAAGGAGAGGGAAATAAGCTGACGAGTCAGTCGATGTCAATCTTTGAATCAGTGAATCAAGCATCCATAAATCAGTCTCATAATGAAGGAAAGAGGATGTTAAAAAACAATCAATCCATAATATTATTTTCCTTAGTTAAGTAAGGAGAATCAATTGTAAGCAGGTTTACCATAAATAGATGGGGGATAAGTACAAGGAAAGCACTAATTTAAGAGAGAATAAGTACCAACGGTAGAAAACATATCAAGGTTGGTAATTACCATAAATAAGTTCAATAATCACTTAAAATATCCCCTACTCAAATCATATTAAAAGAAGGGTCCGAACTTTACCAAAAAGTATATCAATCAAATACCAATGATTTTATTGAGTTCCTATTCTAATACTGAAGTAGGCAGTAATCAAAGGGAACAAACTTAAAAATTATTAAAGCTCAAATAAGAGGGTTAAATCACAGGACAGTCATGCATAGAAGCTCGCAATATGAAAAGCTTTGGGAAATACCATACTTAGCATATCAGTCCAGCAAAACAGAATAGCAAAATTGCTCACAATCTTAAAGAAATATAGGGCTAATTCAAATCAGTAATATTTGGGCAATTTCGTATATGAAAGTCTGAGCAAATTGCAAATAACGAATTACAAAGAAACGAACCAAAACATCAATCAAACTCACATTTTGAACTCTGTCACAGAAAAGAAAAGGAGGTAAGAGAAATTAGACATAAAACTTCAACACATAAACAAACTTGTGGATGGGTTTTCACACATGTAATTGGCTATATTTTTAGTAAATTGGGTAAGAATTAGGTTACTAGAAAAATGAATTAGGCAAAATGACTTCAATTTAGGCTGTTATTTAAATTCTAATGGTAGTAAATAATAATAAACAATACTAATAATTTAAATAATAAATAATAATAATAATAATTAAATAAATTATGATAATAAATAATGAATAATAATATATATAATAATAATATTAGTAAATAATAATAAATAAAACTGCTAATATAAATAAATAGTATTAAATAATGAAAAACTAGACAATGTGTTTCAAAAAATGTCAGTGTGCATAATTACGTGAAAGAATAATTTAATTACATAAAATGTCATATTTGATTTTAAAAATTATAAAAATGATGCTAAAAGATAATAAAATAATTTATGCATTTTTCTAAAATATGAATGTGATATGTTAGAAATCTGTTTGATGCAAGGAAAAATGTGCAAAAATACTAATATTTAAAAATTAACAATTTTGTTAAAATAACAGCCTAAATGTAGTATCGAGAGGTCGAAATTGGGTGTCAACAAGGATCACCCACGTATTTTTGCAACATGGACACATAAAATATCGGATGAATGGAACTCATCCTAGAGGGAAAATCCAACTCATATGAAACATTGCCAACCCTTCTTAAATCCAAGTATGGGCCAACATACCGTGCATTGAGTTTTCCCTTCTTTCCAAACCGCATTACTCCCTTTATGGGCGACATCTCTAAGAACACCCAATCTCCAACCTCAAACTCTAACTCTCTTCGACTTATGTCCACATACGACTTTTGGTGACTTTGGATGGTCCTAAGCCTATCCCAAATCACCTTTTTTATAGCTTGGTAAACCAAATTCGGACCAAATATCTCCGCCTCACCATCCTCGAACCACTCAATAGGAGATCTACACCTCCTACCATACAATGCCTCAAACGAAGCCATTCTAATACTAAAGTGGTAGCTATTATTATAGGAAAACTCTATAAGGATAAAATGCTCAACCCAACTACCACCAAAATCAGTTACACAAGCTAGCAACATATCTTCCACGGTCTGAATGGTCTTTTCTTCTTGTCCATCTGACTGCGGGTGATAGGCAGTACTAAGGCTCACTTTAGTCCCCAAACCACGCTAAAATACGTGCCAGAATTGCGACACTAACTAGTACCATGGTACGAAATAATAAAGACAGGTCCACCATGCAACTTTACAACCTTACGAAAGAACAACTCTACATAGTCCTTGGTAGAATAATTAGTCCTCACAGGCAAGAAGTGAGCCGACTTAGTTATCCTATCCCTAATGAACCAAATGGAGACATACTGATGCCGTAACCGCGGAAGGTTGGTAACAAAATCCATATTAATTATCTCTCACTTCAACACCAGCAATTCAATTTCTTGGAGTAGACCACAGGGACTCATGTGCTCCACCTTCACTTACTGACACACCATACACTTAACTTAGCCACAAAGTTGGCTACATGCTGCTTCATATTATTCCACTAATATATATCCTTGAGATTATTATCATCTTTGTTGAACCAGGATGAACCATATATCGTAACTCATAGGCCTCAGCCAAGATCCTTCTTTACAATCCATCCACGTCGGGAACACACAACCTTTCTTGGTACCTTAATATACCATCATCGTCGATCTCGAAGGCCATCACCTTCTACTTATGCACATCATCCTTGATTTTCATCAAGAGAGGGTGTAGTACCTGCTTCTCCTTTATATCAGAACCAAGAGATAATTGCGCTACCTGTTGCACAAACACACCACCATTTTCTAGTCCAAAAGAAGTTCAAGGTTAGACAAGTAGTGAATATCCTACACCGATTCTAGCTTATCCTTATCTACATGCGATAAAATACCCATTGACAACCTGCTAAAAGCATCAGCAACCATGTTGGCTTTACCTGGATGGTAGTGAAGACTCATATCATAGTCTTTCAATAACTCAAGCCACCTTCTTTGCCTGAGATTAATCTCTTTTTAAGTGAATACATACTGCAGGCTCTTAAGATTAGAAAAGATATCAATATGGACCCCATATAGATAGAGACGCCAGGTTATCAATGTGAACACCACAACCAATATCTCCAAGTCATGAGTCAGATGATTCTTTTCATAAACCTTTAACTGTCTAGAGGCATAAGCGACCACTTTTCCATGATGCATTAACACACATCCCAAACCAACTCGAGATGCATCACAATAGACGACAAAGCCCTTGGTACCCTCAGGTAAATTCAAGACCAGAGTTGAAGTCAACTTATGTTTTATCTTCTCAATAATACCCTTGCAATCATCATACCATAAGAACTTCACCTTTCTCTCAGTCAACTTGGTCAATGGAGCATCAATAGAAGAAAACTTTCCACAAACCTCTTATAATAATCGACTAAACCCAAGAAACTCTGAATATAGATTAGAGTCGTAGGTTTAGGCCACTTTTTAATCACAACAACCTTCTGAAATCCACCATAATCCACCTACTAGACACAAAATAACCTAAATAAGTTACGACATTCAACCAGAACTCATATTTAGAGAACTTAGCATACAACTGTTGATCCATAAAGGTCTACAATACAAGGCGAAGATAATCGACATGATCCACTTTACTCTTAGAGTATACCAAACTATCATCAATGAAGACAATCATGAATAAATCTAGAAACTGATGAAGACCCTATTCTTCAAGTCCATGAATGTCGTAGGGGCATTGGTCAAGCCAAATGACATCAATAAGAGCTCAAAATGCCTATATTGATACGAAAAGTTGTCTTAGGGATATCCACCTCCCTAATCTTTAACTGGTGATACCCATACCAAAGATCGATCTAAAAGAAGAATTCGGCACCCTAAAGATGATCAAAGAGATCATCAATTCTCAAAAATGGGTGCTTATTATTTATCATCACCTTGTTCAACTGTCGGTAATTAATGCACATACGAAGGGAATAATTCTTCTTATGTACGAACAAGATAGATGCACCCTACAGGGACACACTAGAATGGATAAAACTCTTGTCTAAGAGGTCTTTCAACTGCTCCTTAAGTTCCTTCAACTCAGCTGACACCATTCTATACGGGGGAATAGAAATAGGAGAAGCATCCAGAACAAGATCAATACCAAAATCAATCTCTCTATCGGGAAGGACACCAGGTAGATCATCAGGAAAGACTTTAGGAAGCTCATTTACCACAGGAACGGAAGGTAAAGAAAGACCCTCCAAGGTAGAGTCTTTAGACAACCTTTGTAAATTAACTTTTAGGCTCTAAGAAACAATATGAACATATTTTTAGGAATTAGAGAAATTCCCTCCCATTTAATAATTGGCTCATTAGGGAATTTAAACATGACCTTATAGGTCCAACAGTCTAAAGAAGCATAGTAGGAGTGCAACCATTCGATTCCTAAAATTACATCAAAGTCAACCATGTCTAACTCTATCAAGTCTACTAGAGTCTCTTTATTACCAACAGATACCATACAACCCCTATAGACTCTTTTGAAAACCCATCAGGATAGAAATGGAAAAAAGGTCCGACAAACACTCAGGACCAAAACCAAAATACACAGCCACAAATAGGGTCACATAAGAGAGAGTGGACCCCAAATCAAGTTAATAGTACACATTATGGGAAGAGAGTTTCAACATATCGATAATGACATCAAAAGATGCGTCGAACTCCTAAAAAGTAGTAAGATCATAAAGATGGTTACGATCAGTACCGAAGCCAAAAGTGGTACCATTTGGTGCAGGAGCTGAAGAAGAGGCAACAGAAACCTTGTTTACCCCAGAAGCAACTCTAGAGGGATAATTATGCTGCATATGTCCAATCTGACCATACATAAAACATCAGTTCCTCTTCTTTTAGCACTGACCACGATGATGCTGACCATAAAATCTACAGAAAGCATAACATAGTGTTGATTGGGCCCCACTGGCTTATGATTGGGCACCCTGTTCCCTAGAAGCATCACCATCCTGAAAATATCAATCACCAAATAGCTTTGGGTAAGGAGTATCAGCCATCGAGTAGGAGCTAGGACTCCCTTAGCTCTTCTTTCTAGGCCACTTTCCACTCTACTATTAGCCTCGACCTGGTTTTGAAAACTGAAAGTTCTTAATCTTCCTCTCACCAATCTCAGGTTGTTTTTATTTCACCTCTTTAACCTGTTGCATATATATGACTAGTCTGGAGATGTCCATGTCCTTCTCAACAAGGCAGCCTTACTCTCAAGAATAAACTCACAGGAAAATTCTAAAGAAAACTTTCTCATCTGGAACCTCATGTTAGATACCAGCTCAGGAGCATATCTGTAATACCCCGGGAAATTTTTTGTTGAAATTTTATGCGTAAACGTGTTGGGTTCTATTTTCTAGAATAAATTATAAATTTTTTGTGTGGAATGTCTTAGATTATGACCCACCATTGCATAGAGCATTGAATAATATTTCCAACGATATATGGATCATCCAAAATGAACACCCGAGCAACGAGTTATGAACATTTCGATCAAATCGTGAATAGTAGTGAACAGTAAAATGTGTAGGAAAAGGTACTAAGGCCTGGCGTATTTTTTCTTCAAACTTAAACAATCATAACTCCTTATACATAATTATCTGGGTGATCTATAATATATCAACAGAAATCTCTGTGAGTCCTCATTCCAATGAAATTGGTTTCATCCAATTTGTCTATCAGAGCAAAAAGTTATGGTCGATCTACTTAGCCTATCAAAAGTGAATTTTTGGGTCAATTTTAAACAATCATAACTCCTCGTACACAATGATCTAGGTGAGATACTATATATCAATGGAAAGATATGAGAGTCCTCTTTTTAATGAAATTGGTTTCATCCAATTTAGATATCAGAGCAAAACGTTATGGTTGATCTACTTCAGACTATCAAAACAGTCCACCAAAGGACAGATTCGAGATTTTTTTTATTTTTAAGGGCGTTTTGGTCATTTTCCCTCACCCAAAATCCATCCAAACCCTATACTAAAGTCTATTAGAAGTATTATATGTTATATTTCATCAAATTCCCTCAAAAAGAAAATCCTAATCTCCTACATCCAACTTCAAGAACCTCCAAAGTTCACCACTAATTCTGCAAATCTATTCTAGATTCCAAGTTCCTAGTTCAAGAACTCCAAGAACCATCATTCAAAGGCACGATTAACATCTCAAAATTGAGTATCGATCTAAAGTTCATCATTCAAGGTATGTGGGGTTTTTTTCAACAAGAACTCTCTTTCGTTCTTGTGCCCAAAAGTAATTTTCTTTACAAAGGCATGCTTTTTATTTGATTTTTATGAATTTGAGGCATGAACCCATATCTTATGATGATTATTATGAAATCTTGATGTTTATGATATTAAAAGATGAATTTACATGTATGGAGATATAAAGCATGAATCTTGAACGATATTTATCATGATTTTGATATTTGGGTCGTGAATCCCCATTGGAAATTGTGTTTTTTTAGAAAGTGTGTGTTATAAGCACGTTGATGTTGAATATTTGAGATATTTTGAATGATTTGACCTTTTGGTCTTAATGGAGTTGTTTTGAACTCGAGTGTGAAAGAAATCCATAACGTGGTTGATTTTGATAGATGGGAAGCATGATGACTCCCGATGTATATTTATATATTACTAAAATTGTTTTGTTATGGATTGTCTTTGAAATGATCTGAGCTAAGTCCGGGAGAAATCTTTAGCACCGAGTGGGAGGTATAAAGCGACCTTACTTCCCTAGAACTACGTGTCCCCATAGGAGTGAGCCTGAGGCTGATTTATATAGTGATCACTAGTTTGTATGGATTTGATATCGACAGTCCTACTCCGATGGCAAGGATAGGACGGCTCTCCCCAACGTGGGTTGTACGTTGGACTCCATGTAGCTCACATGGTTTATGTCGGTTGTAGGATCTCCCAGTATGTGTGTGTTTCCTTGTGTCTATGGTGAATGGTGAAGTGATTTTAAAGTGGAATTGTGAAAGTTATTCTTTTGAAAGATTTAAATGATATTTACATTATGAGAATTGATATTCTTGATGAACTAAAAGTGATTGACAAATTATATGATGACTCACATGTGTTATTGTACTTATTTCATCCTCTCATGATTATGATGATTTTCTTCGGGCTATATGAGTCTTTCATACATCCTGCATATTTCTTATAAATATTTATGAAGATGATGTTTATACAACTGCATAAACCCCCATATACTCGGTTCCTTTCCATGGTACTGACCCACATCTTCGGATGTGGGCTGCATTTTCTCGGAATGTAGGTTCAGGTGCTCAGTTCCAGGTTCAATAATAATTCTTCGAGCACGCTGTTCTATATCCTCTGTTGTGGTGAGTCCTCATGTTCCGAGGACGTGATGTCTGATGTTGGTTTCACAGAATTATTTACATTTGATAACTGAGTATGAGTCAATTGAGGCATGTCTCAATGGCTCACTGGTTTTATTGATTTTCTTAGAGGTTTGTCAGACTAGTATAGATGTTGGGTGTAGACTAATAAGTCGTATTTTGTTATCTGTCTAAAATTCGTTTATTCTTGGATGATGATTACTCTGTTGATATTTGAGGGTTATTTATGGAAACCCCGTTGATTTGTGTTGAACTGAATGAAAATGGCTCAAAGGGTTAGCTTGGGGCTACTCGTAGCCTCAAGCATTGTGTGACGTTCCGGGACCCATTTTCCGAGGCGTTACAATATCGGGACAACTGATGGAATTTTAAAGCATACTCCTTGACTATCATCTTTCTTACTTCAAGTTAACAAATTCCTCTGTTATTTTCTCCCTCAACTCCCAAGGAAAGAAGCAATTTAGAAATGCACTATAGAAATCATCCCACAAGATAGCACCATAATATTTGCCTCTCGACTATTCTCACTCTTCATATTACTGGCATGCCATATCTTTCAGTTGGTAGGCAGCAAACTCTACACCTTCAACCTCCGAAGCATGCATAACCCATAAGATCTTTTCCATCTCATCAATGAAACTTTGAGGATCCTCCTTAAAATTGGTGCCAGTAAACATCGAAAGATGCAACCTCATAAATTGGCCAACTCTAGTAGCCTCAGACGAACCCATAGTAGTAGTACTGAGATCTCACCAACTGAGTCAATAGGTTAACGGAGCGATAGAACTTAGAATTAGTAACCTCCCCGGGAGGTGATTGAGTATGAGTGTTGCTCTCAGGAGTAGGATCAGTGGGGACAAGTGGGACTCCACGAGGACTGTCAGATGCAGCAACCCTTGACCGAGTCTGTACCCCAGAATTTAGATGAGCTCCATCCACATTGTCCTCAGATGGGACAGACGGAGTTCAATGGACATCAAAACTTTTTAAAGGCGTGATCTAAAAGACGAACAAACGGAAATCAGAAATATTCAAGACCATAGACTCTATAGTCCAAAATTATGACAACAAGAAAGGAAAACATTCCTAAATGACTCATAGCCTCTTTCTTATAAGTGTGGCGCACTACACACCCATATAAGAGACTACTTGATACGGTTTTATGGACACCCAATTGACCATGAACCTTGACTCTGATACCAACTTTGTCACAACCAAAACTAAGGCCTGGTCATGTCGGGTATCTCAAGTCCCACGTGGGTCGGAGATCACCCCTTTATCTATCCTAACCAGTGAAAAACCACAAGTGTCGAATGAATTTCAAACATATAACAAGATAACATAGAATAAAACTAATAACAATTCATGATAAATATATACCAATCACAGTAAATCGGATAATTGATCGTCACCAAACAACCATCCAAACCATCCAAGTCCACAATATTCCAACAAAGTCTCTACAAAATCAAAATTAACAAAATATCGGGATGTCTCCGGCAGTATCCAAAACAAAAACAAAACAAGGTCTAAGACATAGGAAATAAGGACCATGAAATGAAGCCTTCTAAAGTATGAAAGCTCACCACTTCAATGTCAACTCATGAACTATCTTAAGCACCTGATCACCGCGCAAGAAAAGTAAAAAAAGATTCAGTGCGTGGGGATGCAGCATCTCGTGGGGATGCAGCATCTGGAGACGGTTAACGGTTAGAGCGCTAGCATGTAACTCAGGGATAGAGGAACAAAATAATGCCATAATAATAGTTCAGAACCAATTCAACATCCAAAGTATAATATCATATAAAATGCATATACATATATGTAATATGATATGCCAGGGTAGGGAACAAGACTTAGCATAAACTTTGAAAACCTTAACTTGGGTTGTGTAGCATAACCGTCATATAACAAGGTAACTACGGGCTATATGGGCCTAACTCTCTCCTAGCTGGAAGGGCCTCAGTGTGTGTAGCTACATGAACCAAAGAATAACTATATCCGTATATGCCTTTATGGGGGACTCAAAACTCCCGGCATAATCAAGGTGACTAAGATACCAATGTATACAATATGGGGGACTCGAACCTCCAATTCATATATTCATTTAGGGTACTGAAACCTCCCGATCATATAGATACCCGCACCAGCTAGCGCGATTTCTATTGTTAGTCTTTCGAACTCCACTTACACTTACACAACCATTTATCCAATTTTTTATTGAAGGCATCCCGTTGATATCATCATACCAACCCCACTTGCAAACATACAAATACCATACCCATTATTAATCAACTTGGAACTCGAACCCCTTGTCTAAACAATGACCCTAATTTAATTCAACATTTAGGGACTCGAACCCATTTAGTATTTCAATCAATTTATGACCAACAAGGCTTTCAAAAATCATTTACCAATCATTAACATTCGCAAGACAATGCCTTAATTCAAAACACAATTCAACGTGTGACTAGATCATTCTCATTGATATTTTCACAAACAAGTTGAGGGCATACCATTATCAAAGCCAAAAGCCAACAAATTTAGGGTTAAACATGACTCGTTTATTAAACCACAATCCCCATGCACCCAAATTTGGAAAAGCATTATCAAAACATGTATAATTATAATTTAAACCTTGAGAAAACAATACTCAACATTATATATTCAAACCCTCAACCATGGTTTTTAAAACCACTATTAATGACTCATGAACAATGCTTAAATCATATGCTTTTAGTAAATTAACAATGTGGGAAGTGTCACATGCTTGAGTTATGAAGATTCACGAAGAGAATTTAATCTTTAAGCCCTTAGATGACCACTTTGAAGAAACCCTAGCATAATATTCATGAAAAGTTTTAGAGAGAGTTTAGATAGTGTTTGATCTTTTAAAGTGTGTAATGAATGACCAAAAAGTGTTATAAGACGTGGGGCCTTAAGGGCTTAGGGTAGGAAATGTCCAAAGTACCCCAAGCTTAAAAGCTATAAAAAGTTTGCAGGTGGCTACGAGTAAAACCTTTAGTCGTCAACACAACATACGACTCTTACCATTGAGTCATCACCAAGATAGAAAATTGAACACTACATACTGTCCAACTTACAACTCCCTAGTCCCACTCGTCACTAGACCATACGACTCGTATGGTCTAGTCGTGACCAATACAAAACACCAAGGTCTTGGACACTGGACAACATACAGATGGATCTTGACCACTCGTCACATGATCATACGATTCATGAGGAGTCTCTCGTAACCAGGACAAAACTTAGCTATTTTACATATTGTTTTGGTTACGACTTGGGTCCCTAAACCCATAACCACACCATATGGCTCGTATGGTGAGTCATCAACAGGAAAGTGAGCTCAAGGATCGAGGAAATTTCAAGGGCCAAAGGTTGGGCATTTCACGTCCACTTCCTCAAGTTCGTCCGTGACTCGAGGATCGCGCTTTGGGAGAAGGCTTCGTATCTCCGACCTCACGAGACCTAGTCAACATTATTATCACAGTAAAAGTAAAAAACAACTCAAAACTCAAGATATACAAGAAATTCGCACGATAAGGAATAAAATAAGGAAGGTTTTCCTAAAGACATCTTATAGCCTCTCAAAGATAGATATGAACGCCTACGCATCGATTCGTGAGACTCTATTAGACATCTCATTCTTACACCATTGAGTCCAATAAACATGGCTGCTCTGATACCAATTTATCATGACCCAAAATCGATAGGTCATGATGGTACTTGTCGCGGCGAAGCTTAACAAGTAAACCTATCATACAAACTAACACACAAGGGGTAAAAACAAAGCAATAAACCCAAGCTAAGGCTTCTAGAATATAGTTTTATCATACAAGTTAAATACATATGGAAAGAAACATAACAATACAGCCATAACTCCCAAAACGAGGTGTCAACGGTATAAGTACGTATCTGGTACAACTCGAATCCAAGGAAATACATAAGATACTAAATATAAGAGAAACTTTGTATTTGAAATAAAAATAAAGATATAGTCAATAAAGAAAGGTAGATGAAGATATTCGAACGCCTGAAAATCATTAACTACCTTAAAAGCTCCAAAAATTGCTCGAGTCAAGCAATGTGGGGCGCACCTAAGCCTAAATTTACACCAAAAGGATATAGTAGGAGTGAGTACGGTCCACTTATACTCAGTAAGTATCATAGGCTGGCTAAGCAAGGTAGAAAATAAAGTACACAAAATACACACTAAGGGCATGTCATGTGTAATCAGAAAATGTCGCACAATGATAGCCCACAATGCTTGCACTAATAGTTTTAATATATCATAAATGCAAAAAACAATACAAGTATAACACAAGAATACATTATATCGCAAGCAAGTATAAAGCAGAGAAGAATATTTATATATATATATACAGGATGACCAATTATAAGTAACAGGATATAGAGCAAGCATATAAATAACAAATCAATACATATATTTAATAACAACATAAACACAGTAAGGAAAATGCAATGTATAAGATGATGTTGTTATTGATGATGATGATGATATTAATGATTCACGAGGTTGGCACACAGCCTTGAGGTTGGCATACAACCTTGGATTTGGCACACAACTTTGAGGTTGGTACACAGTTTTGAGTTTGATACACAACCTCGAGTTTCACAGCTATCAAGTCTTCTCCGACATAATCCTTTGGAGAGGTCCATAATATCAAATATCTAATACCAATATTCAGTATTTTTAGAGTTTCATTTTTTTCTAAGATTTCTATTATTTCTAATATTTTTAGTATTTCCAGTATTTGCAGGATTTCCAATGTTTACAAGGCGCATTCATAACATAAAACACAAATCAAGTACACATACATGACAATAAGTATATATAAAGCAATAAAACAAAGAAGAGAAATGATGTGTATGATAACATGAGAATGATGATGCAATGTCGCAACTATTCAAAAGGAGTATTTCCACAATCAATCCACATGATGTATTTTTACAACCAATCACAATGCTACAATTCCACAACCACGTGAACCAATATCCATTCATTATTTCCACTATCCATGAATTTTCCACATAATTAGTATGCCCACAAAGTATGAATATATCAAAATTTACCAAAGGCACCACAATAGGCATTTCTAACAACATAATACAATTATTCACATTATTGTAGGCTATCAACATCACATAAGATCCCACACGGTCATACATATCACGTGATATCTCAGATTCAATAATTACATCATATTCTGGCCCCGACACGGGTACAACATATAGTAAGCCATTTTTTCATGATTAGTTCTCACCCTTAACATACATTTTGGTGTACAAATTAACTACCCAGCCCAGTCTGGAATTAAGTCATAATCTACCTCGAATGTCGAAATCGATTTGCTATACTTTGAACCCACGATCTTACTTCTCACGAATGATTGCCTACTTTTTGTTTGAGGTCAAAACGAACTCATGTAATGGGCTTCTGAAAAGGAAGGACAAAATTAAAATTTTATTATAAAAACATGTTTCCCATACCTTTAGAAATCTACTGCTAAAAAACCAAGTCAAATCGAGTTTAAAATGAGGTTTAAATTAAAGAAAAATTATTTTTAGTCCTTACCGGATAAAATCTTTGAAATCCATTTTAAAATCAAGAACCGAAGTTGTATTGAATATGAAACTGAGGAAAAATAAGTACCTATAGGATTACAAATGTTATTCAAGTAAAAAGGAGCAAAATTTAGGGATAAATCAAGTAATATGATTTTTGATATTTTTTAACAATAATCAAGAAATTACTAAGAATTAAATGTTAATTTAACTTTCCAAACACCCATAAGCTTCACTTTTAATCTTTCACACTATTTTAGGGTTTAGCTCTCAAGAGGCAAGATGAAAAATGGGTAAAAAATGACTATTTATACTTGTACCAGGTTGCTAGGTAAATAAGGCATAAATCGAACTCCTCGAATAAGTTTTACCCTTTATTGTCCAGGTTGCACCAGCAACCTGGTGCACTAGATTTTTTAAGTCCAAAATAAATTTCAACTGGGTACTTGGGATTCGTTCGAAATTTGATATATGCAAACGAACTATATAAATACACTAAATTCGATGCTCCGGGCTCAAAGGCACTATCACATTTTTTAAAAAATATCATTTTCACAGAGTTAATGCCGGAAATCTAAAATTATAAATTTTTAAATCAAGGATCGAAATGAGATTTAAAAGTAATAAAATCCAACCAAATATGTTACCACCCTAAATTTGATGTTTTGGACCTGCTAACACAGTCCATTAGTAATCCGCCGCACGAATAAAAAGATAATCACATAAGTCCATAATAAGGCTCTCGAAACCTCCAAAAACCACAATATCGCACAAAAGACATCAAAATACGTCGAAAATCATGAAAATTATTCCCACACTCCAAAATTACCACAATACAACTACAAAGAGGATAAAATAGTTAAATTACACAAAAATACTTATTTCACATATTTCATCAAATTTTCAGGTCATCACATATCGAAGGACCCGTGCTAGCACGAGCCTAATATATGTTATTTTTTGTCTCAATTTATGCGACATAAATAAAATTTAGATAATAAATTATATTTTTAATATATTTTTAGATATTTTAAGTTGTCAGCTATTGTAATTTATAATTTTTTTGGCATTGTAATTTACTATTTTAAGTTGTTAGCTATTGTAATTATAATATTGTTCTTGTCCAAAACTTTTATGGCATTCATTGTCAATTATATTCGTAAAATAATTTAAAATTTTAATTATTGTGATTAATAATATTTTTTCTTCTATTCCAACTTAACTGACACATATAATTTAAATAGTCAACCAAATATAACGATTGAAGTAGTGAAAGAAACATGTCTTAAACTATTGATAATGACTTATTAGAAGTGATACAGCAAAATTAAGATAAAGAATATAGTGAAAAAAATTTAAGTGAACCTTATATAAAATATCAAGTTAATTTAAAACATCAATAGTTAATTTATCATTTTTTATCTATTTTATATTTTTTATTAAATATTATTAATTTCTTAAATACTTAAATAATTAATTAGTGGTGAAATAGTAAAATTATGGTTGAAGCAGTTGAACATTTTTTAATTATTAAATATTATTAATTTTATAATAGTTAAATAATATATTATAATTAATTAGGATTGATATAGTAAAATCATGGAGCAAACAAACACGTCGACAAAGAGGCGCATGCTTTACCGCACTTTTATATAGTACTAACTTTATATGTTATTTTTTTGTCTCAATTTATGTGATACAAATAAAATTTAGATAATCAATTATATTGTTAATATGTTTTTAGATATTTTAAGCTGTTAGCTATTATAATTTATAATAATTTTTTGTCATTGTAATATATTATTTTAAGCTGTTAGCTGTTGTAATTTATAATACTCTTCTTGTCTAAACTTTTGTGGCATTCATAGTCAATTATATTTTAAAAATAATTTAAGTTTCAAATTATTATGATTTGTAATACTTTTTCTTCTATTTCACTTTAAGTGACATATATAATTTAGACAGTCAACCAAATATTATGATTGAAGTAACGAAACAAACATGGCTCAAATAACTCATAATAACTTATTAGAGGTGATATTGCAAAATTACTATAAATATTAGTATTGAAAAAAATTTAAGTGAATAAGATGTCAAGTTAATTTAGAACATCAATAGTAATTTATTATTTTTTTGTCTATTGTACCCTTTTTATTAAATACTATTAATTTTTAATACTTAAATGACTTAAGAAATTAACTAGGAGTGAAATAGTAATATTACGGTTGAAGCAGCTTAAGTAGACATGTCATAAATTTTTATTTTATTTTTTATTAAATATTATTAATTTTTAATACATAAATAATATATAATAATTAATTAGAGATTATATAGTAAAATCACGAGGAAGCAGGCATGATGACCTTCACCTACTTCCTCTAGTCTTCTATATATTAGAACTAGATGTCGAGGTCCTCTGCTAGTACGGGCCTAGTATATGTTATTTTTTTGTCTCAGTTTATGTGACACAAATAGATTTTAGGTAATTAATCATATTTTTAATAAGTTTTTAGATATTTTAAATTGTTAACTGTTCTAATTTACAATACTTTTTATGTAATTTTCAAATAATACATGTTACTCTTCTTATTCAAGCTTTTGTGACATTGATAGTCAATTATATTTTAAAATAATTTTAGTTTTTAATTACTGTGATTTGTAAAATATTTTTTATTTAAATTTGACTGACACTGATATAATTTCGAGAGTCGGTCAAATTTTTATATCTTTAAAAAAATTTAATTATTGTTATTTACAGAAAGTTTTTATATTTTTTTAAATATATAACAGATTAAAAAATGAAACAACCATATTAAAATGGATGAAGGAATGAAGGCAAGGTAAAGGACTAATGAAGTTGTGCCAAAGCAGACAAGTTGACCATTAAATTTTTTAAGTTGTTAATTATTGTGATTTATAGTATTTTTTTACTTATTTTTTGGAAATATATAACATATTAATTTTTTTTTAGATATTTTAAGTTGTTAACTATTGTAATTTATAATTTTTTTATATAATTTTCAAATAATATATGTTACTCTCCTTGTCCAAACTTTTGTGGCATTGATAGTCAATTATATTTTTTAAATAATTTAATTTTTTGATTATTGTGATTTATAATACTTTTTTTCTATTCCTATTTAAATGACACAATGCTTAGATGGAATCACGATTCAAGCAGCAAAGCAACCATGTCTTAAATGATTTATAATAACTAATTAGAAGTGATATAGCAAGCTATAACAAAGTGACTATAAAAATACTTGCGGAAAAAAATTAAGTAAGCCTCATATAAGACGTCAAGTTAATTTAATATTAAATATTATTAATTTTTTAATACTTAGATTATACTAATTTTTTAATATTAATTTTTTAATATTCAAATGACTTATAATAATTATTTAAGGGTGATATAGTAAAATTACTTTGAATTAGCTGAAGCAGACATATTATAAATATTTATTTACTTTTTTATTAAATATTATTAAATTTTTAATATGTAAATAATGTATAATAATTAATTAAAAATGATATAATAAAATTACGAAGCAAGCAACTGTGGGGAGGACCCGTAACTGCTCAGTTGTTGGCAAGGAGGACAACCTTAAGCTCCTCTCAACTAACTCTTATATATATAGTAACTAGATATCCAAGACCCTTGCCAGCACGGGCCCAATATACGTTATTTTTTATCTTAATTTATGTAACATAAATAAAATTAGATAATTGATTATATTTTTAATATATTTTAAGATTTTTTAAGTTGTTAGCTATTGTAATCTATAATACTTTTTTGACATTGTAATTTACTATTTTAAGCTATTTGCTATTGTAATTTATAATAATCTTCTTGTTCAAACTTTTGTGATATTGGTAGTCAATTTATTTTTTAAAAGTAATTTAATTTTTTAATTATTATGATTTATAATATTTTTGTCTATTTCAATTTAAGCGACACTAATATAATTTTGAGAGTCAATCAAACATCACGATTGAAACAACCTTTCTACTTCTTTAGTGGTAGAGGTATGGACTGCGTACATCTTACCCTCCCTAGACCTCACTATGTGGGAATACACTGGATTTGTTGTTGTTGTTGTTGTTGTTGTAATCAAACATCACGATTGAAGTAGCAAAACCGGCATGTCTTGAAGACTCATAATAATTAATTAGAAGTGATATAACAAAATTGCTATAAAAAATACTTGTGAAATTTTTTTAAACAGGCCTCAAATAAGATGTCAAATTAATTTAAAACATTAAGAGTTAATTTATAATTTTATATTTATTTTACCTTTATTATTAAATATTATTAATTTTTAATACTTAGATGACTTATAATAATTACTTAGGAGTGATAGAGTAAAATTACGATTGAAGCAGCTGAAGCAGACATGTCATAAATATCTATTTTACTTTTTTTAAAAAAATTGAATTTTATTAATTTTCTAATATGTAAATGTCATATAATAATTAATTAGGAGTGATATAGTAAAATCACGAAGCATGCAAGCAGCTGAAAGCAAGCATGACAATTGCCAGCTGGCTGCTTCTGTCAAACTATATATATATATATATATATATATATATATATATATATATATATATATATATATGTTTGTACTATAGATTCTTATCCATATTCCAAGAAATCATTAAAATCAATATTAAATCCGAACTCTTTATTTCTAGAAGCACAAAAATGTGTTTACCAAAAAAAATTCATGTGTATGTAATAGAGAATTGAATAAGAGGTAAATAGGATGAATATGATAGAGAATTTATAATACGTAGTTGTCTTCTCTTAGGGTTGTGAGAACTATCAGAACTTAGGGTGCTGATCCCCAAGTAGTGAGAAATTAAAGGTGATTGCAAAATCAACTTCCTTAGAAATAGATATATATTAATGCATTCTGAACGAGTTAAGGACTTCATTAATGTAATGTCTTAAAATGTCTATTACAAAGTGCAACGATAAATTAAACAAAAACACAAACTTAAGATGGATAAATATATAAAATCTCTTATCTTTAAAAATATTTCATGAAATCTCATATATTTTCTCTTGATACATATTAAACAAGGACGAACGGATTTGCACTTATTTTAGGAGAGTAAACAATGGGATAGAATCTCTTAAATATCTAAAAAAGAAATCAAATTAAAAAGTTTTCATCAAATCTTATCACTTGCAATTTACAATTTGATTCAATTTTTCCCATCTCTATTAACATTTTTTTTCCATTAAAATTCTGAAACCTTTACTTTATTCTTCATATTGACAAGCATTCATATTCTTTTGCCCTTACTTAAACTCCCAAAAATCCCGCCAGGTGGGTACAACTATCCATATCAGTCGTACCCTCCAATAAGAGTGGTACCCACCACTCGTACCCAAGGCTTTCTCTCTTAGACCCAACACCGTCCAAGGTATGACTCACCCCAAACCATGTCGTACCCAAGTATATGACTAGTACCCCTGATCCGTACCCTTGCAGAATAGAATCCTAAGAGGATTGAACACTGTCCACCATACGAGTCCATGGTACGACTCGTACCCTAGCTTACGGCTCTTATCGAGACACTCGTACTCAGATCAAACTTAAGTTACCAAGTCTAAGACTAAGTAAAGTAACCAAACAACCCATATCCACCGATACGACTCGTACTACCCAAGTCATATCCATTTCAAAAACCAAATCCTACCCACCAACCAACACTAGTCAACATATGACTAACCCATACCATTCGTATCCCAGTGTACGAGTCATTTACCTTAGTCGTATCCTGTCCAGAGACCAAAAATCCAGGATATTTTCTAAGGGCCAGAAACCCAGGGTGTTTCAGAACCTTTTGTCTAAACAACGACCTCAATTTAATTCAAAATTTAGGGACTCGAATCCATTTAGTATTTCAAATCAATTTATGACCAACAAGGCCTTCATAAACCATTTACCAATCATTAACATTCGTAGACCAATGCCTTAATTCAGAACACAATTCAACATGTGACAAGATCATTCTCATTGATATTTTCACAAACAAGTTAAGGAAATACCATTATCAGAGCCAAAAACCTATAAATTTAGGGTTAAACAAGACCCGTTGATTAAACCACAATTCCTATGGACCCACATGTGCAAAACCATTATCAAAATTTGTACAATTATAATTTAAACCATGATAAAACAATACACAATATTATGCATTCAAACCTTCAACCATGATTTTCAAAACCACCATTATTGACTTATAAACAATGCTTAAATCTTGTATTCTTAGTAAACTAACAATTAGGGAAGAGTCACAGGCCGGAGTTACGAATATTCACTGAGAGAATTTGATCTTTAATCACTTAAATGACCACTTTGAAGAAACCCTAGCCAATCTTTCTTGAGAAGTTTTAGAGAGAGTTTAATCTTCTAAAGAGTGTAATGGATGACCAAAAGATGTTATAAGACGTGGGGTCTTAAGGCTTTGGGTGGGAAATATCTAACATGCCCCCAGCTTAAAAGCTATAAAAAGTTCGCAGGTGGCTATGAGTCAAGCCCTTGAGTCGTCAACACAACAGACGACTATTACCATTGAGTCGTCACCAAGACAAAAAATTAGACACCACACAGTGTGCAACTTACGACTCCCCATTCCCACTTGTCACTACACCATATAGCTCGCATGGTCCAGTCGTTACCAACATAGAACACCAAGGGCTTGGTCACTGGACAACATACGGGTAGACCCTAACCACTCGTCACATGATCATACGACTCGTGAGGAGTCACTTGTAACCAGGATAGAACATGGCCTTTTATACACTGGTTTGGTTATGACTTGGGTCCCTAGACTCGTAAACACACCATACGACTCGTATGGTGAGCCGTCAATAGGACAGTGAGCTCAAGGCTCAAGGAAATTACAAGGTCCATAACTAGGGGTGTTTTAGTATCCCCCCTCCCTTAGGATCATATTTTCTTGAATGATGGGATAAGGTAACACAAGCACGATTGAACTCCATATACATTTACTCTTACCTTTAACTAAGTTAGAAAACAAAGAAGCCATGGAAATCAATCTTTCCTTTAACAAAGACAGAAAACAAAGATGTTAAGAGCAACACATACCTCAAGCTTGAATTTCTGGAATAAGGAATAAAAATGGATACTTGGACTTCATGTCCTCCTCGGCTTCCCAAGTAGCTTCCTCAGACTTTTGGTTCTGCCATAGAACCTTTATTGAAGCCACGTCTTTATCCGCAATCGATGAACTTATCGATCTAAGATACTTATTGGGGCCTCTTCCTAGGACAAAGAATCCAAAATATCAATGTTCTTCAAGGGAATAACCAATGAAGGATCACCCACACAACTTCGCAATATGGACACATGAAATATCATATAAATGGAACTCATGCTAGAGGAAAAATCCAACTCATATGCAACATTACCAGCCCTTCTTAAAACCAAGTACGGGCCAACATACCAGGGACTGATCTTCCCCTTCTTTCCAAACCATATTACTCCCTTTATTGGAGACACCCTCAAGAACACCCAATCTCCAACCTCCAATTCCAACTCTCTCTGCCTTACATCCATAAAGGACTTTTTGTAACTTTGGACGGTCCTAAACCTATCCCGAATCACCTTTACCTTCATCATAACTTAGTGAACCAAATCCAAGCCAAATATCTCCGTCCCACCAACCTCGAAACACCCAATAGTAGATCTAGACCTCCTACCATACAACGGTTCAAACGAAGCCATTCCAATGCTAAAGTGGTAGCTACTATTATAGGTAAACTCTATAAGAGAAAAATGCTCACGAAGGAAGAACTTTGCATAATCCTCAATAGAATAATTAGTCCTCGCTAGTAAGAAGTCAGCGCACTTAGTCATCCTATCCACAATGAACCAAATGTACACTGATGCCGCAACCGAGGAAGGCCGGTAACAAAATCCATAGTAATTATCTCCCACTTCCACACCGGCAATTTAATTTCTTGGAGTAGTCCACTAGACCTCATGTGATCCTCCTTCACTTGCTTACTCACCATACACTTAGCCAAAAAGTTGGCTACATCCTGCTTCATATTATTTCGCCAATACATATCCTTGAGATCATTATAATCATTGTTGAACTGGGATAAACCATATAACGCGACTCATGGGCCTCGGACAAGATCCTGCCTCACAATCCATCCATGTCAGGAACACACAACCTTCCTTGGTACCTCAAGATACCATTACCATCGATCTCGAAGGCTATCACCTTCTACTTATGCACATCATCCTTGATTTTCATTAAGAGGGGGTCTAATACCTGTTTCTCCTTTATTTCAGAACCAAGAGATGATTGTGCCACCTGTTGCACAAACACATCACAATCCTCAGCGTCCAAGAAAAAAACTCCAAGTTTAGACAAACAATGAATATCCTTCACCGATTCTCGCTTAACCTTATCCACATGCAACAGACTACCCATTGACAACCTGCTAAGAGCATCAGGAAATATGTTAGCTTTACCTGGATGGAAGTGGAGACTTATATCATAGTTCTTCAGCAGCTCAATCCACCTTCTTTGTCTGGGATTAAGCTCTTTTTGAGTGAACACATACTACAGGCTCTTATGATAAAAAAAGATATCAACATGAACCTCATATAGATAGTGATGCCATATTTGCAATGCGAACACCACAACCAATTACTCTAACTTATGAGTCGAATAATTCTTCTCATGAACCTTTAACTGTCTAGAGGCATAAGCGATGACTACCTTGCCATGTTGCATGACCACACAACCCAAAACAACCTGGAACACATCACAATAGATGAAAAACCCTCGGTACCCTCAAGTAAAGTCAAGATCGGAGATGAGGTCAACTTATTTTTTAGCATCTCAAAACTACCCTTGCAATCATCAGACCATAATAACTTCACCTTCTTCTAAATCAACTTGGTCAATGGAGCATCAATAGAAGAAAAAAGTTCCACAAACCTCCTATAATAATTGACTAAACCCAAGAAGCTCCGAATATCAATTGAAGTCATGGGTCTAGGCCACTTCTTAACCACAACAACCTTCTGAGGATCCATCATGATCTCTCCACTGGACACAACAAGACCCAGTAAGATACGAAATTCAACCAGAACTCACATTACGAGAACTTAGCATACAACTATTGATCCTTCAAGGTTTGCAACACAAGGTGGAGGTGATCGACATGATCCTCCTTACTTTTAGAGTCCAAAATATCATCAATGAAGACAATCACAAACAGATCTAGAAACTGACAGAAGATCCTATTCATTAAGTCCATGAATGTCGCAGAGGCATTGGTCAAGCTAAGATATCACTAAGAACTCAAAATGCCCATACTGGGCACAAAACGTTGTCTTAGGGATATCCATCTCCCTAATCCTTAACTGATGATACCCGAATCGAAAATCGATCTTAGAGAAAAATTTGGCACCCTGAAACTGATCAAAGAGATCATCAATTCTTGAAAATAAGTACTTATTCTTTACTGTCACCTTGTTCAACTATCAGTAATCAATGCACATACGAAGGAAATTATCCTTCTTACGTACGAATAAGATAGGTGCACCCCACGGGGACACACTAAGTTGGATGAAAACCTTGTCTAAGAGGTCTTTCAACTGCTCCTTGAGTTCCTTCAAGTCAGCTGGAGCAATTCTATATGGGGGAATAGAAATGGATGATTGTCCGGAACAAGATCAATACCAAAATCAATCTCCCTATCGGGAGAGACACCAGGTATATCATCAGGGAAGACTTCAGGAAACTCATTTACCACAGAAACAGAATATTAAGAAGGATCCTCCAAGCTAGAGTTTTCAACCCAAACCAAATAATAGAGACAACCTTTAGAAATTAGTTTTGGTCTCTAAGAAAAGATATGAAACTCCCATTAGTCACTAGAGAACTTCCCTCCCATTTAATAATTGGCTCATTAGGGAATTTAAACATGACCTTACGGGTTCGAGAGACTAAAAAAGCATAGCACGAGTTCAACCAGTCCATTCCTAAAATTATATCAAAGTCAACCATGTCTAACTCTATCAAGTCTTCCAGAGTCTCTTTATTACCAACGGATACCACACAACCCCTATAGACACTTATGACAACCATAGAGTCTCCCATCGGGGTAGAAATACAAAAAGGGTCTGACAAATACTCAGGACCAAAATCAAAATGCACAGCCGCAAATAGGGTCAGATAAGAGAGAGTGGATTCCGAATTAAGTAAGTAATACACATCATGGGAAAAAAGTTTCAACATATCGATAATGACATCCAAAGACGCCTCAAACTCCTAACGAGTAGTGAGAGCATAAAGACGGTTTCGACCAGTGTCAGAGCCAAAAGTGGTACCCTTTGGTACAGGAGCTAAAAAAGAGGCAACAGGAACCTTTTTTGCCCTAGAAGCAACTCTAGAGGTACAATCCTACTGCATATGTCCAATCTAACCACACATAAAACATCGGTTCCCCTTCTTTTTGCACTGTCCATGATGGTATTGACCATAAAATCCACAGAAAGCATAATATAGTGTTGATTGAGCCTAACTGGCCTACGATTGGGCACCCTATGCCCTAGAAACATCACCACCCTAAAAATTTCAATCACCAGACGACTTAGGGTAAGGAGCACAAGCCGTCGAGTAGGATTTAGGACTCCCCTAGCTCTTCTTCTTAGGCCACTTTCCACTCTACTATTGGCCTTCACTTGGTTTTGAAAATGAAAAGTTCTTACTCTGGCTCTCACCAATCTCAGGTTACTTTTATTTCTCCACTTTAACCTATTGCATAAACATGAATAGTATAGAGATGTCCATTTCCTTATTTAACAAGGCAGCCTTACTCTCAAGAATCAACTCACAGGAAAATCCTAAAGAAAACTTTCTCATCCGGGCCCTCGTGTTAGGTACCAGATCAGGAGCATACCGAGATAATTGTTGAAATTTCAAAGCATACTCCTTGACTAACATTCTTGTTTGCTTCAAGTTAACAAATTCCCCTGTTATTTTCTCCCTCAACTCCTGGGGAAAGATGTGATTCAGAAATGCACTAGAGAAATCATCCCATAAGATAAAACCATCATCTTAGCCTCTCGATTGTTCCCACTCTTCATACTACTGGTATGCCACATCTTTCAATTAGTAGGTAGCAAACTCTACACCTTCAACCTTCGAAGCATGCATAACCCAAAAGATCTTTTCTATATCATCAATAAAACTTTGAGGATCCTCCTCAATATTGGTACCAGTAAACATCGGAGGATACAACCATATAAATTAGCCAACTCTAGTAGCCTCAGACGAACCCATAGCAGTAGCAGCAAGACCCGACTATTGTGACTAAGATATCACCAAAAGAGTTAATAGGATAATAGAGCGATAAAACTTAGCATTAGTAACCTCCCCGGGAGGCGACTGAGTATGAGTGTCACTCTCAGGAGTAGGATAAGTAGGGATAGGTGGCAGTCTGCGAGGACTGTCAGATGCAGCAACCTTTGATCAGATCTGGACTCTAGAAGTCAGACGATCTCCGTCCTTATTGTCCTCATATGGGACAGAAGGAGTTCCACGGACATCAAATCTTCTTGGAGGCCTGATTTGAAAGACGGACAAATGGAAATCGAATGGATCCAAGACCTTAGATTCTATAGCCCGACATTAAGACAACAATAAAGGAAAATATTTCTAAATATCTTATAGCCTCTATCTTATAAAAGTGGCATGCTACACACGGATATAAGAAACTCTACTTGACATAGCTTTGTGGACACCCAATTGACCATGAACCTTGGTTGTGATATCAAATTTGTCACGACCTGAACAAGGGCCTGGACGTGATGGGTATCTCAAGTCCCACATGGATCGAAGATCACCCCTTTATCTAGCCTAACCATCACAATAACAACAAGTTTCAAATGAATTTTGAACATATAACAAGATAGCGTAGAACAAAACTAATAGAAATTCAAGATAAGTCTATATCAATCAAAGGCAACCGGACAACCGACTGTAACCAAACAACCAACAAAACCACCCAAGTCTACAGTACTCTAAAATAGCCTCTAAAAAATTAAAATCAATAAAATATTAGGATATGCCCCCGACAGTCGCCAAAATAAAGACAAAACAAGGTCTAATACATAGGAAATAAGGACCATGAAATGAAGCCTTCAGAAGTATGGAAGCTCACCACTTCAATGTCAACTCATGAACTATCTTGAAGACCTGATCACTGTGCAAGAAAAGTAGAAGAAGTTTGGGTGCCTGCATCGTGTGGGGATATAGCATCCGGAGATGGTTAACGGTTGAAACACTAATATGTAACTCAAGGATAGAGGGATGAAATAATGCCATGATAATTGTTCAAAACCAGTGCAACATCCAAAGCATAATAGCATATGAAATGCATATACATATATGTAATATGACATGCCGGGGCAGGGAACAAAGCATAGCATAGACTTTGAAAACCTTAACCTGGGTTGTGTATCATAACTGTCATATAACAAGGTACCCACGAGTTATATGGGCTCAGCTCTCCCCTAGCTGGAAGGGCCTCAGTGCGTGTAGCTGTATAAACCAGAGTATAACTATACTCATATATGCCTTTATGGGGGACTCATATTTTTTGGCATAATCAAGGTGTCTTAGGCAATAATGTATAAAATATGGGGGACTCAAACCTCCCATTCATATTCATTTGGGGGACTCGAACCTCCTGATCATATAAATACCCACACCGACTAGTACGGGTTTCCAGTGTTAATATTTCGGACTCCACTTACACGGCCTAGCTACACATCCCGCTTTAAAGGCCAATTAAAATATTTATTTCACATACACAACCACTAATCCAATTACTTACCAAAGGCCTCCCATTGGTATCGTCATACCAACCCCACTTGCAAGCGCACAACATGCCATAACCATTATTAGTCAGCTTGTGACTCGAATCCCTTGTCTAAATAACGACCTCAATTTAATTAAACATTTAGGGACTCGAGCCTATTAAGTATTTCAAATCAATTTATGACCAACAAGGCCTTTATAAACCATTTACCAGTATGTGGAAAACCCTTATCAAAATATGTATAATTATAATTTAAACCATGAGAAAACAATACTCAACATTATCCATTCAAACCCTCAACCATGGTTTTCAAAACCACCATTATTGACATATAAACAATGCTTAAATCTTGTGTTTTTAGTAAACTAAAAATGAGGGAAGAGTCACAGGTCGGAGTTACGAATATTCACCGAGAGAATTTGATCTTTAATCACCTAAATGACCACTTTGAAGAAACCCTAGCCCAATCTTTCTTGAGAAGTTTTAGAGAGAGTTTAGAGAGTGTTTGATCTTCTAAAGGGTGTAATGGATGACCAAAAGGTGTTATAAGATATAGGGTCTTAAGGTTATGGGTGGGAAATATCCAACACGCCCCCAGCTTAAAAGCTATAAAAAGTTCACATGTGGCTATGAGTCAAGCCCTTCAGTCGTCAACACAACAAATGACTATTACCATTGATTCATCACCAAGACAAAAAATTAGACACCACACAGTGTGCAACTTACGACTCCCCATTCCCACTTGTCACTACACTATACAGCTCGCATGGTCTAGTCATTACCAACACAGAACACCAAGGGCTTGGTCACTGGACAACATACGGCTAGACCCTAACCGCTCGTCATGTGATTATACAACTCATGAGGAGTAACTTGTAACCAGGACAAAATATGTCCATTTATATACTGGTTTGGTTACGACTTGGGTCCCTAGACTCTTAAACACACCATACAACTCGTATGGTGAGCCGTCAATAGGACAGTGAGCTCAAGACTCAAGAAAATTACAAGGTCCATAGCTAGGGGTGTTTCACTATCCCCTCCTTAGGATCATATTTTCTTGAATGATGGGACAAGGTAACACAAGCACAATTGAACTCTATATACATTTACTCTTACCTTTAACTAAGTTAGAAAATAAAGAAGCCATGGAAATCAATCTTTCCTTTAACAAAGACAGAAAACAAAGATGCTAAGAACAATACATATCTTAAGCTTGAATTTCTAGAATAGGGAATAGAAACGGATACTTGGACTTCATGTCCTCCTCGGATTCCCAAGTATCTTCCTCGAACTTTTGGTTCTGCCATAGAACCTTTATTGAAGCCACGTTTTTCATTTGCAAACGATGAACCTGTTGATCCAAGATACTCTTAGGGCCTCTTCCTAGGACAAAGAATCCAAAATACCAATGTTCTCCAAGGGAATAACCAATGAAGGATCACCCACACAACTTCGCAATATGGACACATGAAATATCGGATAAATGGAACTCATGCTAGAGGAAAAATCCAACTCATATGCAACATTACTAGCCCTTCTTAAAACCAAGTACGGGCCAACATACTAGGGACTGATCTTCCTCTTCTTTCCAAACTATATTACTCCCTTTATTGGAGATACCTTCAAGAACACCCAATCTCTAACCTCCAACTCCAACTCTCTCTGCCTTACATCCATATAGAACTTTTTGCAACTTTGGACGGTCCTAAGCCTATCCCGAATCACCTTTACCTTCTTCATAACTTAGTGAACCAAATCCAAGACAAACATCTTCGTCTCACCAACCTCGAGACACCCAATAGTAGATCTAGACCTCCTACCATACAACGCCTCAAACGGAGCCATTCCAATGCTAAAGTGGTAGTTATTATTATTGGTAAACTCTATAAGATAAAAATGCTCATGAAGGAACAACTTCGCATAATCCTCAATAGAATAATTAGTCCTCACTAATAAGAAGTAAGCCGACTTAGTCATCCTACCCACAATGAACCAAATGTAGCAACACTAATGTCGCAACCGCGAAAGACTGGTAATAAAATCCATATTAATTATCTCCCACTTTCACACTGGTAATTTAATTTCTTGGAGTAGTCCACTGGGCATCATGTGCTCCTCCTTTATTTGCTGACACACCATACACTTAGCCATAAAGTTGGCTACATCCTGCTTCATATTATTCCACTAATACATATCCTTGAGATCATTATAATCATTGTTGAACTGGGATGAACCATATAACGCAACTCATGGGCCTCATCCAAGATCCTGCTTTACAATCCATCCATGTCGGGAACACGCAACCTTTCTTGGTACCTCAAGATACCATCACCGTCGATCTCGAAAGCCATCACCTTATACTTATGCACATCATCCTTGATTTTCATTAAGAGAGGGTCTAATACCTGTTTCTCCTTTATTTCAGAACCAAGAGATGATTGTGCCACTTGTTGCACAAACACATCACAATTCTCATTGTCCAAGAAAAGAACTCCAAGGTTAGACAAACAATAAATATCCTTAACCAATTCTCTCTTAACCTTATCCATATGCAACAGACTATTCATTGATAACCTGCTAAGAGCATCAGCAAATATATTAGCTTTACCTGGATAGAAGTGAAGACTTATATCATAGTCCTTTAGCAACTCAATCCACTTTCTTTGTCTAAGATTAAGCTCTTTCTGAGTGAACACATACTACAGGCTCTTATGATCAGAAAAGATATCAACATGGACCCCATATTGATAGTGATGCCAGATTTTCAATGCGAACACCACAACCAATATTTCTAAGTCATATGTCGGATAATTCTTCTCATGAACCTTTAATTGTCTAGAGACATAAGTGACCACCTTGCTATGTTGCATGAACACTTAGCATAAAACAACCTGGAACACATCGCAATATACGAAAAAACCCTCGGTATCCTCAAGTAAAGTCAAGATCGGAGATGAAGTCAACTTATTTTTTAGCATCTTAAAACTACTCTCGCAATCATCGGACCATAATAACTTCACCTTCTTCTAAGTCAACTTGGTCAATGGAGCATCAATAGAAGAAAACCTTCCACAAACCTACTATAATAATTGACTAATCCCAAGAAGCTCTGAATATCAATTAAAGTCGTGGGTCTAGGCCATTTCTTAACCACAACAACCTTCTGAGGATCCACCATGATCCCTCTACTAGACATAACAAGACCCAAATAAGATACGAAATTCAAACAGAACTCACATTACGAGAACTTAGCATACAATATTGATCCTTCAAGGTTTGCAACACAAGGTGGAGGTGATCGACATGATCCTTCTTACTCTTAGAGTCTAAAATATCATCAATGAAGACAATCACAAACAGGTCTAGACACTGACTGAAGATCCTATTCATTAATTCCATGAATGTCGCAGAGGCATTGGTCAAGCTAAGATATCACTAAGAACTCAAAATGCTCGTACTGGGTACAAAAAGTTGTCTTAGGGATATCCACTTCCTTAATCCTTAACTGATGATCCCCGAACCAAAAATCAATCTTAGAGAAGAATTTGGCACCCTAAAACTTATCAAAGAGATCATCAATTCTTGAAAATAAGTACTTATTCTTTACTGTGACCTTGTTCAACTATCGATAATCAATGCACATACGAAGGGAATCATCCTTCTTACGTACGAGTAAGATAGGTGCACCCCACGGGGACACACTAGGTTGGATGAAAACCTTGTCTAAAAGGTCTTTCAACTGTTCCTTGAGTTCCTTCAACTCAGTTGGAGACATTCTATATGGGGGAATAGAAATAGGATGATTGTTCGAAATAAGATCAACACCAAAATCAATCTCCCTACCAGGAGAGACACCAGGTATATCATCAGGGAAGACTTTAGGAAACTCATTTACCACAGGAACAAAATATAAAGAAGGATCCTCCAAGCTAGAGTCTTTAACACAAACCAAATAATAGAGACAACCTTTGGAAATTAACTTTCGGGTTGTATGAAAAGATATGAAACTACCCTTAGTTACTAGAGAACTTTTCTCCCATTTAACAATTTTCTCATTAGGGAATTCAAACATGACCTTACGGGTTCGACAAACTAAAAAAGCATAGCACGAGTTTAACCAGTCCATTCCTAAATTTATATCAAAGTCAACCATGTCTAACTCTATCAAGCCTACCAGAGTCTATTTATTACCAACAGATACCACACAACCCCTATAGACACTTATGACAACCACGGAGTCTCCCTCCAGGGTAGAAATAGAAAAAGGGTCCGACAAACACTCAGGACCAAAACGAAAATGCACAGCCACAAATAGGGTCAGATAAGAGAGAGTGGATCCCAAATTAAGTAAGCAATACACATCATAGGAAAAGAGTTTCAGCATATCGATAATGACATCCAAAGATGCCTCGGACTCCTAACGAGTAGTGAGAGCATAAAGACGGTTCTGACCAGTGTTAGAGCCAAAAGTGGTACCCTTTGGTGCAGGAGCTGAAGAAGAGGCAACAGGAACCTTTTTTGCCCCAGAAGCAACTCTAGAGGGACAATCCTACTGCATATGTCCAATCTGACCACACATAAAACATCGGTTCCCCTTTTTCTTGCACTGACCATGATGGTGTTGACCATAAAATCTACAGGAAGCATAACATAGTATTGATTAGGCCCAACTGGCCTACGATTGGGCACCCTATGCCCTAGAAGCATCACCATCCTAAAAATGTCAATCACCAGACGGCTTAGGGTAAGGAGCACTAGCCGTCGAGTAGGAGTTAGGACTCCCCTAACTCTTCTTCTTAAGCTACTTTCCACTCTACTATTGGCCTCCACCTGGTTTTGAAAACCAAAAGTTCTTACTCTGGCTCTCACCAATCTCAGGTTGCTTTTATTTCTCCACTTTAACCTGTTGCATAAACATGAATAGTCTGGAGATGTCCATGTCCTTATTTAACAAGGCAGCTTTACTCTCAAAAATCAGCTAATGGGAAAATTCTAAAGCAAACTTTCTCATTCGTGCCCTCGTGTTAGGTACCAGATCAGGAGCATACCAAGATAATTTTTGAAATTTCAAAGCATACTGCTTGACTATCATTCTTGTTTGCTTCAAGTTAACAAATTTCTCTGCCATTTCCTCCCTTAACTCCTGGGGAAAGATGTGATTTAGAAATACACTAGAGAAATTATCCCATAAGATAAAACCATCATCTTAGCCTTTCGACTGTTCCCACTCTTCATACCACTGGTATGTCATATCTTTAATTGGTAGGCAGCAAACTCTACACCTTCAACCTTCGAAGCATGCATTACCCCAAAGATCTTTTCCATCTCATCAATGAAACTTTGAGGATTCTCCTCAATATTGGTACTAGTAAACATCGGAGGATGCAACCATATAAATTAGCCAACTATAGTAGCCTCAGATGAACCCATAGCAGCATCAGCAAAACCCGAGTGTTGTGACTGAGACATCACAAAATGAGTCAATAGGATAATGAAGCGATGGAACTCAACATTAGTAACCTCCCCGGGAGGCGACTGAGTATGAGTATCACTCTTAGAAGTAGGATAAGTGGGGACAGGTGGGACTCTGAGAGCACTGTCAGATGCAGCAACTCTTGATCGGATCTGGACCCTAGAAGTCGAATGATCTCCATCCTTATTATCCTCAGATAGAAGAGAAGGAGTTCCACGAACATCGGATCTTCTTAGAGGCCTGATTTGAAAGACGAACAAATGGAAATTGGATGGATCCAAGACCTTAGATTCTATAGCCCGACATTATGACAACAAAAAAGGAAAACATTCCTAAATGTCTCATAGCCTCTCTCTTATAAGTGTGGTATGCTACACACGGATATAAGAGACTCTACTTGACATAGCTTTGTGGACACCTAATTAACCATGAACCTTGGCTGTGACACCAACTTTGTCACGACCTGAACCTAGGCCTGGACGTGATGGGTATCTCAAGACCCACATGGATTGGAGATCACCCCTTCATTACCCTAACCAGCACAACAACAACAAGTTTCAAATGAATTTCAAACATATAACAAGATAGCGTAGAATAAAACTAATATAAATTTAAGATAAGTCTATACCAATCAAAGGCAACTGGACAACCGATCGTAACCAAACAACCAACCAAACCACCCAAGTCTACAGTACTCTAAAATAACCTCTACAAAATTAAAATCAACAAAATATTAGGATATACCCCCGACAGTAGCCAAAACAAAGACAAAATAAGGTCTAAGACATAGGAAATAAGGACCATGAAATAAAGCCTTCAGAAGTATGGAAGCTCACCACTTCAATGTCAACTCATGAACTATCTTAAAAAACTTAATCACTGTGCAAGAAAAGTTGGAGAAGTTTAGGTGCCTACATCGCATGGGGATATAGCATCTGGAGATGGTTAACGATTGGAGCACTAATATGTAACTCAAGGATAGAGGAATGAAATAATGCCATGATAATTGTTCAAAACTAGTGCAACATCCAAAGCATAATATCATATGAAATGCATATACATATATGTAATATAACATGCCGGGGTAGGGAACAAAGCATAGCATGGACTTTGAAAACCTTAACCTGGGTTGTGTATCATAACCGTCATATAACAAGGTACCCATGAGCTATATGGGCTCAGATCTCCCCTAGATGGAAGGGCCTCAGTGCTTGTAGCTTCATAAACCAGAGTATAACTATACTCGTATATGCCTTTATAGGGGACTCATACTTCTCGACATAATCAAGGTGACTTAGGCACCAATGTATATAATATGGGGGACTCAAACCTCTCATTCATATTCATTTGGGGGACTCAAACCTCTTGATCATATAGATACCCACACCGGCTAGTACGGGTTTCCAGTGTTAGTCTTTCAGACTTCACTTACACGGCCCAGCTACACATCCCGCTTTAAAGCCCAATTAAAATATTCATTTCACATACACAACCACTAATCCAATTACTTAGCAAAGGCCTCCCGTTGATATCGTCATACCAATCCCACTTGCAAGCATACAACATGCCATAACCATTATTAGTCAGCTTGGGACTCAAACCCCTTGTCTAAATAACAACCTCAATTTAATTAAACATTTAGGGACTCAAGCATATTAAATATTTCAAATTAAGTTATGACCAACAAGGCCTTCATAAACCATTTACCATTGTGTGTAAAACCATTATCAAAACATGTATAATTATAATTTAAACCATGAGAAAACAATACTCAACATTATGCATTCAAACCCTCAATCATGGTTTTCAAAACCACCATTATTGACTTATAAACAATGCTTAAATCTTGTGTTTTTAGTAAACTAACAATAAGGGAAGAGTCAGAGGCCGGAGTTACGAATATTCACAAAGAGAATTTGATCACTAATCACTTAAATGACCACTTTGAAGAAACCCTATCCCAATCTTTCTTGAGAAGTTTTAGAGAGAGTTTAGAGAGTGTTTGATCTTCTAAAGGGTGTAATGGATGACCAAAAGGTGTTATGAGATATAGGGTCTTAAGGGCTTGGGGTAGGAAATGTCCAAAGTAACCCTAGCTTAAAAGCTATAAAAAGTCTGCAGGTGGCTACGAGTCAAGCCCTTGAATCATCAACACAACATACGACTCTTACCATTGAGTTGTCACCAAGACAGAAAATTAAAAACTACACAATGTCCAACTTACGACCCCCTAGTCCCACTCGTCACTAGACCATACAAATCATATAGTTTAGTCATGAACAACATAGAACACCAAGGGCTTGGACATTTGACAGCATACCCAGATCCTAACCACTCATCACATCATTATATGACTCGTGAGGAGTATCTCATAACTAAGACAGAACTTGGCCATTTTACACACTGGTTTTGTTATGACTTGGGTCCCTAGACCCATAACCACACCATATGACTTATATGGTAAGTCGTCAATAAGACAGTGAGCTCAAGGATTGAGGAAATTCTAAGGGTCGAAGCCTGGGGCATTTTACGTCCACGACTCGAGGCTCTCCTTCAGGGAGAAGGCTCCTCATCTCTGACCTTTCTAGACCTAGTCAACATTATCATTACAAAAAAAAGTGAAATAGAACTGAAAACTTAAAATAGGCAAGAAATTCTCACGATATGAAATAAAATAAGGAAATTTTTCCTAAAGACATCCTATAGCCTCTGAAAAATAGATATGGATGCCTACGTACCGATCCGCGAGACTCTATTAGACATCCCGTTCTTATACCATTGAGAATAATAAACCTGGCTTCTCTGATACAAATTTGTCTCAACCTAAAATCGATAGGTCATGAATTCACTTGTCGCGGCGAACCTTGACAAATAAGCCTATCACACAAACTAACACACAAAAGGTAAAAAGACAGAAATAACCCCAATGTAAGGCTTCTAAAATATAGTTTAACCATACAAGTAAAATAAATATTGAAAGAAACATAATAATGCAGCCATAACTCTCAAAACCAGGTGTCAACAGTATAAGAACGTATCTAGTTCAACTCGAATCCAAGGAAATACATAAAATATCTAAATACAAGAGAAACTCTATCTTTGAAATGAAAATAAGAATATAGTCTATGAAAAAAGGTAGATAAAGAAATTTGAATGCTTGAAAATAATCAACTACCTTGAAAGCTCCAATAATCGCTCAAGTCAAGCAACGTAGGGCACACCCAAGCCTAAATTTACACCAGAACGATATACTAGGAGTAAGTACGGTCCACTTGAACTCAGTAGGTATCATAGGCTGACCAAGAAAAGTAGAAAATAAAGTACACAAAATACACACTAAGGGCACGTCACATGCAATCAGAAAATATCCCATAATGGTAGCCCACATCGTTTGCACTAACAGTTCTAATATATCACAAATGCAATAACAATATACCAAGTATAACACAAGTATACATTATATCATATACAAGTATAAAATAGAGAAGAACATGTATATACAGGATGGTCAAGTATAAGTAACAGGATATAGAGAAAGTAGACAAATAACAAGTCAATACATAAATTCAATAACAATAGAAATATAGTAAAGCAAATGCAATGGAAAAAATGATGATGCTAATGACGATGATGATATGATGATGATGAAGATAATAGTGATTCATGAGGTTGGCACACAGCCTTGAGGTTGGCACACAACCTCGAGTTTCATAGCTATCAAGTCTTCTCCGGCATAATTCTTTGGAGAAGGTCTATAATATCCAATATATGATACCAATATTCAGTATTTGTAGTGTTTCCAGTATTTCTAGGATTTCTACTATTTCTAATATTTTTAGTATTTCCAATATTTCTAGGATTTCCAGTGTTTACAAGGCACATATATAACATAAGACACAAATTAAGTACATATACATGACAACAAGTATATATAAAGTAATAAAAGAAACAAGAGAAATAATGTGTATGATGTCATGAGAATGATGATACAATGTTCGCAACCATTCAAAATGAGTATTTCCACAACCAATCCACATGATGTATTGTCACAACCAACCACAATGCTACAATTCCAAAATCACGTAAACCAATATCCACTCATTATTTCCACTATCTGTGAATTTTCCACATAATTTGTATGCCTAGAAAGTATGAATATATAAAAATATACCAAAGGCACCACAATAGGAATTTCTAAAAACATAATACAGTTATTCACATGTATTCCAGGCTATCAACATCACATAAGACCCCGCACGTTCACACATATCACATGATATCTCAGATTCAATAATTATATCACATTCAAGCCCCCACACAGGCACAACATATAGATAGCCATTTTTTCATGATTAGTTCCCACCCTTAACATGTATTTTGGCATACAAATTAACTACCCAGCCCAGTCTGAGAGTTAAGATATAACCTACCTCGAACGCCAAAACCGATTTGCTACACTTTGAACCCATGACCTTATTTCTCACAAATAATTTCAAAATCAACTAAAACCAAGAAATATAGAATCTACGCATCCAAATAAATCCAATGATACCCATATTGCCTACTTTTAGTTTGGGGTCAAAATGGACTCCTGAAATGGGTTTATGAAAAAGAAGGGAAAAATCAAAACTTTATTACAAAAATGTGTTTCCCATATCTTTAGGAATCTACAGCTAAAAACCCAAGTCAAATCGAGGTTCAAATCGAAGAAAAATCATTTTTAGTCTTTACCGGATAAAACCTTTGAAATCCGTTTTAAAATCAAGAATCGAAGTTGTATTGAAGATGAAACCGAGGGAAAACAAGTAATTATAGGATTAGAAATGTTATTCAAGTAAAAAGAAGTGAAATTTGGGAATAAATCAAGTAATATAATTTTTTGGAATTTTTGAACAATAATTAAGAAATTCACTAAGAAAGGGGTGAATTCTTACCTTAAATCCGAAAGAGAATTGAGAAATAGATGTTAATCTAACTTCCCAACCACCCACAAGCTTCACTATTAAGATTTCATACAATTTTAGGGTTTAGCTCTCAAGAGACAAGATGAAAACTGAGCAAAAATCGGGTAAAAGGGGACTATTTATACTTATACCAGGTTTTTAGGTAAATAAGGCATAAATCGGGCTCCTCGAATGAGTTTTACACTTTGTTGTCCAAGTTGCACCAGCAACCTGGTGCACTAGATTTTATAAGTACAGAACGGACTTCGACGGGGTGCTCGGGGTTCGTTTGAAATTCGATATACACAAACATACTATGTAACTATACTAAATTCGATGCTCCGAGCTCAATGGCAATATCAGATTTTTTTTTTAAACTATTGTTTCTATAGAGTTGACACCCAAAAACCTAAATCATAATTTTCAAAACTAAGGGTCTAAATGAGATTTAAAAGCCATAAGATCTGACCAAATATGTTACCATCCTAAAATTGACGTTTTGAATCTGCTGGAATAGTCTGTTTAGCCATCCGTCGCACAGATAAAAAGATAACAACTTAAGTCCATAATAAGGCTCTTGAAGCCTCCAAAAATCATTATATCACACAAAAGGCATCAAAATATATCGAAAACCATGACAATTATCCCCACACACAAAAATTATCACAATGCAACTACAGAGAGGGATAAAATAATCAAATCACAAAGAAATTTATTTCACATATTTCATTAAATTTTTAGGTCGCTACATATCGAAGGGACCGTGCTAGAACGAGCCTAATATATATTATTTTCTATCTCAATTTATGTGACACAAATAAAATTAAGATAATCAATTATATTTTAAATATATTTTTAGATATTTTAAGTTGTTAACTATTGTAATTTATAATTTTTTGGCATTGTAATTTACTATTTTAAGTTGTTAGCTATTGTAATATATAATATTATTCTTGTCCAAACTTTTATGGCATTCATAGTCAATTATATTTTTAAAATAATTTAAAATTTAATTATTGTGATTAATAATTCTTTTTTTTTCTATTCCAATTTAAGTGACACATATAATTTTGATAGTCAACCAAATATCACGATTGAAGTAGTGAAACAAACATGTCTTAAATTATTCATAATGACTTATTAGAAGCGATAAACAAGGGAGACATCCAGAGTTGCACTAACTATAGAGGTATCAAGATGTTGAGTTATACTATGAAGATTTGGGATAGGTTAGTTAAGCTGAGATTGGGAGGATCGTGTCTATTTTGGAGAATCAGTTTGGTTTTATGCCTGGTCGCTCGACGATAAAAGCAATCCACTTGGTGAGAAGATTAGTGGAGCAGTATAGGAAAAGGAAGTAGGAATTGCATATGGTGTTCATCGACTTAGAGAAGGCTTATGACAAAGTTTTGAGGGAGGTTCAGTGGAGATGTTTAGAGGCCAAAGGGGTCCTGGTGGCGTACATCAGAGTTATTAAGGACATGTACGATGGAGGAAAGACTCGGGTGAGAACGACGGGAGGGGACTCAGAGCATTTTTCGATCGAGACAGGGTTACACCAGGGTTCAACTTTTAGTCCATTCCTGTTTGTGTTGGTGATAGACGTGTTGACATAGAGTATTCAAGGGGAGGTGCCATGGTGTAAGTTGTTCGCTGACGATGTAGTGCTGATTGATGAGACGCGAGTGGATGTGAATGAAAAATTGGAGGTTTGGAGGCAAACCCTTGAATCTACGGGGTTCAGGTTGAGTAGGCCCAAGACGGAGCATATGGAATACAAGCTTAGTGAAGTGAGGCAGGATGATGATGTGGTGGGGAGGTTAGATTCCCAGGATATCCGAAAGAGAGATGTTCTAAGTATCTTGGGTCTATGATTCAGGGGAATGGTGAGATTGATGAGGATGTCTCTAACCGTATTAGAGCAGGTTGAATGAAATGGAGGCTCACCTTGGGATTGTTGTATGACAAGAAGGTGCCACTAAAGCTTAAAGGTAAATTCTACAGAGTGGCAGTCCGTCCTGCTATACTATATGGAGCAGAGTGTTGGCCATTCAAGAACTCCCACATTTAAAAAATAAAGGTAGCGGAAATGAGAATGTTGCGTTGGATGTGTGCACTTACCAGAGGGGATAGAGTCAGGAATCAGACCGTCCGGGAGAAGGTGGAAGTGACTTTATTGGAGGATAAGATGTGCGAAGAAAGGTTGAGATGGTTTGGGCATATGATGAGGAGGGCCACGGATGCCTCAGTTCGTAGGTGTAAGAGGTTAGCATAAGATGGCTTCAGGAGAAGGAGAGGTAGCCCGAAGAAGTACTGAAGGGAAGTGATTAGACATGATATGGAGCAGCTTTTGCTTACTGAGAACATGACCCTGGATAGGAAGGTATGGAGGTCGCGGATAAGGATAGAAGACTAGGTTGTGTGCGTGGTTTTAGTAAGAAGTTAGAAGAGCTCAGGTTGAGTCGGGCTATTAACCCTAGGATTGGGTCCAGAGATAGGAGCTCGATCAGGCTGGCTTGGGTCTCTTTTTTCTATTGCGCTTATTTATTTTATTTCTTATTGCTCTGAGTTCTATTTTTATTGTGTCTTATTTCTTTTCATGTTATGCCATCCATCTTGCTTCTTATTTAACTAAGCTTTGGTCTACTTTTCTCTATCTTGAGCCGGGAGTCTATTAAAAATAGCCTCTCTACTTCTTTGGAGGTAGCAGTATGGACTGCGTACACTCTACCCTCCCCAGACCCCACTGGGTGGGAATACACTGGGTTTGTTCTTGTTGTTGTGACTTATTAGAAGTGATAAGACTAGATTATTATAAAGAATAGTTGTGAAAAAAAATTAAGTTGACCTCATATAAGATGTCAAGTTAATTTAAAATATAAATAGTTAATTTATTATTTTTTTAATCTATTTTATTAAATATTATTGATTTTTTTAATACTTAAATAACTCAAATAATTAATTAGGGGTGAAATAGTAAAATTATGGTTTAAGTTGTTGAACATTTTTAAATTATTAAATACTATTAACTTTTTAATACTTAAATAACATATAATAATTAATTAGGGGTGATATAGTAAAATCATGAAGCAAGCAAACACATCGACAAAGAGGTGTCTGCTTTACTGCACTTCTATATAGTACTAACTTTTTATGTTATTTTTTGTTCTCAATTTATGTGACACAAATAAAATTTAGATAATCAATTGTATTCTTAATATGTTTTTAGATATTTTATGTTTTTAGCTATTGTAATTTATAATAATTTTTTGGCATTGTAATATACTATTTTAAGATGTTAGCTGTTGTAATTTATAACACTCTCCTTGTCTAAACTTTTGTGGCATTCATAATCAATTATTAAAAATAATTTCTTTTAAATTATCATGATTTGTAATACTTTTTCTTCTATTCCATTTTAAGTGACACATATAATTTTGACAGTCAACCAAATATCATGATTGAAGTATCGAAACAAATATGGCTCAAATAACTCATAATAACTTATTAGAAGTGATATTGCAAAATTACTATAAAAATTAGTTATGAAAAAAATTTAAGTGCATAAGATGTCAAGTTAATTTAAAACATCAATAGTAATTTATTATTTTTTGTCCATTTTACCTTTTTTATTAAATATTATTAATATTTAATACTTAAATGACTTAAGAAATTAATTTGGAGTGAAATAATAATATTATGGTTGAAGCAGCTGAAGTAGACATGTCATAAATTTCTATTTTATTTTTTATTAAATATTATTAATTTTCTAATACATAAATAATATATACCAATTAATTAGAGATTATATAGTAAAATCACGAGGAAGCGGGCATGACGACCTTCACCTACTTCCTCCAGTCTTCTATATATTAGAAATAGATGTCGAGGGCCTATGCTAGCATGGGCCCAATATATCTTATTTTTTGTCTTAGTTTATGTGACACAAATAGAGTTTAAATTATCAATCGTATTTTTAATATATTTTTAGATATCTTAAGTTGTTAACTGTTGTAATTTATAATACTTTTTATATAATTTTACTCTTTTTATTCAAGCTTTTGTGACATTGATAGTCAATTATATTTTAAAATAATTTTAGTTTTTAATTACTGTGATTTATAATACTTTTCTTCTATTCCAATTTGAGTGACACTGATATAATTTCGAGAGTCGGTCAAATTTTTATATCTTTTAAATTTTTTAATTTACTAATTATTGTTATTTACAGAAATTTTTTGGTATTTTTAAAATATGTAACAGATTAAAAAAATTAAACAAACAAATTAAAATGGATGAAGAAATAAAGGCAAGGGAAAGGACCTCTGAAGTTGTGCCAAAGCAGACAAGTTGACCATTAAATTTGTAAGTTGTTAATTATTATGATTTATAGTATTTTTTTACTTATTTTTTTGTAATATATGACATATTAAATTTTTTTAGATATTTTAAGTTGTTAACTATTGTAATTTATAATTTTTTATGTAACTTTCAAATAATATATGTTACTCTCTTTGTCCAAACTTTTGTGGCATTGATAGTCAATTATATTTTTCTAAATAATTTAATTTTTTAATTATTCTGATTTATAATACTTTTTCTTCTATTCCTATTTAAGTGGCACAATGCTTAAATGAAAATACGATTCAAGCAGAGAAATAGTCATGTCTTAAATGAATTATAATAACTAATTAGAAGTGATATAATAAAATGACTATAAAAATACTTGTGGAAAAAAAAACTAAGTGAGACTCGTATAAGACGTCAAAATATTATTAATTTTTTAATACTTAAATTATTTATAATAATTTTTTAATATTAATTTTTTAATATTTAAATGACTTATAATAATTAATTAAGGGTGATATAGTAAAATTTCTTTGAATCAGACATGTTATAAATATTTATTTACTTTTTTTAATAAATATTATTAATTTCTTAATACGTAAATGATGTATAATAAGTAACTAGAAATAATTTAGTAAAATTATGAAGCAAGCAACTACGTGAAGGAGCTGTAAATGCTCAGTGGTTGGCAAGGAGGACACCTTAAGCTCCTTTCAACTGCCTCTTATATATATAGGAACTAGGTATCGAAGGCCCGTGCCCGTGCCAGCACAGGCCCAATATATATTATTTTTTGTCTTAATTTGTATAACATAAATAAAATTAGATAATTAATTATATTTTAAATATGTTTTAAGATTTTTTAAGTTGTTAACTATTGTAATCTATAATACTTTTTTTACATTGTAATTTACTATTTTAAACTATTTGCTATTGTAATTTATAATACTCTTCTTGTTCGAACTTATGTGATTTTGATAGTCAATTTATATTTTAAAAGTAATTTAATTTTTAATTATTATAATTTATAATATTTTTTTCTATTTCAATTTAAGCGACACTGATATAATTTTGAGAGTCAATCAAATATCACGAAGTAGGAAAAACAGCAGTCTTGAAGACTCATAATAATTAATTATAAGTGATATAGCAAAATTGTTGTAAAAAATACTTGTGAAATTTTTTTAAGCGGACCTCATATAAGATGTCAAATTAAATTAGAACATCAAGAGTTAATTTATCATTTTATGTTTATTTTTATCTTTTTTATTAAATATTATTAATTTTTTAATACTTAACTAATTTATAATAATTACTTAGGGGTGATATAGTAAAATCACGATTGAAGCAATTGAAGCAGACATGTCATAAATATCTATTTTACTTTTTTTAAAAAAAATTATTAACTTTCTAATGCGTAAATATCATATAATAATTAATTAAGGGTGATATAGTAAAACCACGAAGCAAAAAAGCAGCTAAAAGCAGGCCTAACAACTACCAGCTGACTGCTTGCTGCTACTCAAACATATATAACAAGAATAATTAATATATACATATATTACTATAGTTTCTTATCCATATTCCAAGAAATCATTAAAATCAATATTAAATCTGAACTCTTTATTTCTAGAATGGTCAAGCACATAAATGTGTTTACCCAAAAAATGCATATTTGTATGTAATAGAGAATTGAATAAGAGGTAAATAGAATGAATATGATAAGAGAATTTATAATTCGCGGTTGTTGGCAAATTCTCTTAGGGTTGGTGTGAACTATCAAACCTTAGGGAGTTGATCCCCAAGTACTGTGAAATTAAAGGTGATTGTAAAATCGACTTCCTTAGAAATAGTTATATATTAATGCATTTTGAACGAGTTGAGGACTTCATTAATGTAATGTTTCAAAATTTCTATTACATAGTTGCAACGATAAATTACGCAAAAACACAAACTTAAGAGGGATAAATATATAAAATCCCTTATCTTTAAAAATATTTTATATAATCTCATATTTTTCCTTTTCCTCTTGATACATATTAAACACGGAAGAACGAATTTGCACTTATTTCAAGAGAATAAATAATGGGAGAGAATCTCTTAAATATCTAAAAAAGAAATCAAATTAAAAATTTCCATCAGATCTTATCATTTGCAATTTACAATTTGATTCAATTTTTCCCATCTCTATCAAATTTTTTTTCATTAAAATTTTGAAAGTTTTACTTTGTGCTTCATGTTGACAAGCATTCATATTCTTTTGAAGAATCTTCATACTGTAGAAGCTAAAAAATTTCATAGTCTCCGACGAAACCATGGCAATGACGATGACCATTGCAATGATCCGCAGAATTAGATATCAAATTCGACATTGATATATATATTTTTGGTTAATGCGCTTGATACATATATATTGTTGTTAATTTCTCAATACATTTTTATATAATAAATGGTGATACATATGAGTGATATATTTGTTGCCATTATATTGGTGATAGACACGAGTAAAACATTTGTTGTCAGAATACTGGTGATATATATATAAATTTTTGATACATTTAAAAGATGTTTGACATATGTAAACTATTTATTTTAGTGTGAGATTAAATTTTGAATGGGTATTGAGTAATTTCACCAAATGTATCACATCCAAAATTAGATGTATCATTATGATACATCTGAAACCAGATGTATTTATGCCACGATTTGTGTATGATTTACTCCCCGTAATAATTGAAAATTAGTTATTTCCTTATTTACCTATCCACTCAATTACAAATGTGTCACAATACATATGCATCAAGGCTAAAGATATGTATTACAAAAATTAAAATTTGAAATATCTTGTAATTTAATAAATTTATGATAAAAAATATTACAACCCATTAAAAATTTGAGATTTATGTATGTTGGCCTAGTTGCAAAAGACGAGTATGCATATCAAAGTGCCCATTCATGTATGATGTGAAGTTTAAAACAAGTGAAGAAACATCCCAAGCAACTGCTTGGATATCATTCACAGATCTTCTCCTAACATTCTTTGTCAAAGAAGCATTATTCTCTTTGGCTTCAGCAGTTGAAAAGACCTTACATTTGGACTTGCAAGTGTGAACAAAATGCACCCTAGTTGTGCAAGGGTAGAGGTACAACTGGATCTCCTGACAGAAAAACTATAATTTATTCAGATGGAAATTGAAAATGAAGTTAGTAATGAGAAACGATTAGTGAAAGTGAAAATTCAGTATGATTCCCTTCCCTCATATTGTAAGAAATGAAAGCTATAGTGTCATAGTGAAAAGGAATGTAAAGTGCTTCACCTAGAATTGCAAAAGGAGTTAGATACGCCTGAAAAAGAAGCAACAATAATTTAAGAAGATCGGAAGAGATATAAAGGGGTAGTGATTAGTATATGAAATCCTACAAACAATTTTTTGCAAAGAACAAAGGTGAATCCATAAGTCAAAAAGCAATAGAGAAGAAGGATACCATCAAAACCAATAACCCTTTTGATGTGCTAGCAGGGCAGGTAGTAGGAAAAGGAGAAACCAGCAAAGAGGATGATAAGTCTTGCCATGACAAAGATAATGCAGTAAGTACCAAAGATTGGGTAGAGAAGGAATTTGATAGCAGCTCAAAGTCATAAGGTTTTGGACATCAAATAAAGGCTCCAACAAAAGCTGATCCTCAAAGAAACCATACCGCTCACCTAGAAACAAAAGTGTATCAAGGGAAAAGAACAATAGTGTAATCCAAAATTTTCCTTCATTACTAAAGGAAGCTCTTATCAACAATTCTTCAGAGGCAATATTTGATTCACTAGAGGAAAGGTAATCAGTATAAAATAGAGTGATAGAGTAGACAATGAGAATGATATAGAGGTGGAGGAAGGTGAATTGGATCCAAAAGAATTAGGTCATCGTCAGAACATTATGGTCTCTACAGAACCTGAAGCTTTGGCTATAGTAACAAATGCTTCCACCTTATCAGATATTTAGTTGGAAGTGGAATCAATAATGAATGAGGAATATGAACTTGAAGATTCAAGAAAACAGACAAAATGCACACAATTGCATATAGAAGCACCATAAAAGTATAAAAGTCCAACAGAAGCACTACATGATACTGTGAAACATAAGGTGAAGAGGCAGTAAAAAAAATTTAGTAAGAGTTGCAAATAGCTCTAATAAAAATCCAAAAGAAGAAGGGACGAAGGACACAAAAGAGAATGAAGTTATTTAGGAGCAATCAAGAAAAAAGAGTGATCTATCTCAAAAGACCACAAGGAAAAGCTTAAGGAAAGGAAAGAAATAGAAGTCCAACAACCAAAAAGGGTGGTGTCAAAAAGAGGGATTCCAAACAAAGCCAATGGATCTTGATAAAGGCTATATTTTGGAATATCGCATCTATAAACACTCAGCAAGCCATTAATAGGCTACATATGCTCAATAGCTATCTTAATTACTTTTTGATATCTATAATGGAGCCTTTCAAAAACAAAAGATATATAGAGAGTTATAAGAGGAGGTTGAACATGAACAAACCAGGTGCAAATGTAAATAACAAGATCTAGTTTTTATTAGAAAAAGGATGAAGATAGAAATTATCGGTGATGCTGAATAATAGATATCTCTAAAGGATACACTCATAGATACTCAAAAAAACATGTGGATCACTATAGTATATGCTAAGTGCACAAAAATGAAAAGAACAGATTTGTGGAATGATATTTACAGGTTTGCTGATACTAGTTTTCCATGATTAATAGGTGGTGATTTTAATGCCTTTCTACGTGAGGATGAGAAGATAGGGGGACTGCCAACAACTCAATAAGAAATGGCAGAATTTATATATTGTGTGAATTCATCTAAACTGGTAGAAGTTCCTTTCAAAGAAATTCCATTTACTTGGTGGAATGAGAGAGCGGGAGTTGATTGTATATTTGAAAGATGGGATAAATATATATTTGGCAAACTCTCAGCTTTTGCATTGATTGCCAACAGTAGAGGTGGAATAGGGCCAGATCATTAGCCTCTATTCCTGATAATGAAGGATGAATCTTAACCAGTAATCAAGTCTTTCAAGTTTCTTGCCTTCAGGGTGTAAGCATAAAACGGATTATATAAACTTAAACAATCTTATACATAAACAATCCTATCCATAATCCTTTGTATTATTCAGGAACGTTGAACTTAATGATTTTCACATACACATAATAACAGTAATTCAATAAAGAATTACTTACCTGAATTCTCCATGGTTTTAGCGGAAGCAAAAGCGTAATAGCAGAAGCACTGAATTATTTCTCACTTTTCCTTACTTTCAAAATAATTGTGATGGAGCTTATTCTTGTTTTGGTAGAGAGAGGACCCCTTTTATAATGGGAATAGTCAGTTATATTTTCACGTTCCATCAACGTGATTGGTGGATACAATCATTATCCTACTAGGAGTTAGTAATTATCCTACTAGGTAACTTTTTATATAGATTAAGGATTTAACTTATTCAATTATTATTAAACCAATAAATAAATTAATTATGTGGGCCATAGAAATTTACATTCTCCCACTTGGCACATACAATATTAATTTAACGGTTTAATAGGTACGTCAATCATGTGCACTATTAACGTTAAATCCAACATCATTTGTCATCATTAAATAAATCAACTAAAATGAGTCATGGTGGTTGTACGTCCCTTTACTTGACATAGTTCCTTGCATGTACTACAATATTAGTTTATTACCTAACATAACCTTTCAAATACATAATGGGTCCAACGAGAATACTTAGAATACTTTATCTAAGTTAGAACCTGTCATCATTATTCACAGTATTATGTATACAAGAGAAAACAGGTAACAGCAGAAACATATATAATTTGAGCTCAAAGTGTCAATTTCATAAACATAATAAAGTCTTTACATAAAATCATTCATTGTTATCAATAAGACCCATTCTTTCAACATGTTCAATAAATATTTTGGGCGGTAATCCTTTCGTCAAAGGATCAGCAATCATAAGCTTAGTGATAATATGTTCAATTGACACTTTATGTTTCTGGACTTCTTCTTTAACCAAAAAGTATTTCAATTCCATATGCTTAGCACCTTTTGAATACTTATCGTTTTTAGAGAAGAAAACTATGGCAGTATAATCACAATAAATTTTCAGCGGCCTGGCTATATTATCGACTAGCCCAAGTCTTGAAATAAAATTCTGTAGCCAATTAGCCTAGACTATGGCCTCAAAGCATGCCACAAACTCAGGTTCCATAGTGGATACAGCTATAACAGACTGTTTCGCACTCTTCCATGATATTGATCCTCCACCTAACAGAAACAAATATCCAAATGTGGATTTTCTTGTATTCACAAAACCAGCATAATCTAAATCTGAATATCCAATCGCATCTAGATGATCAGATCTTCTATAAGTGAGCATATGATCTTTCGTTCCTTGTAAGTATCGTAATACTTTCTTTGCAACCTTCCAGTGATCCGTTCCAGGATTACTTTGATATCGACCCAGCATTCCAACAGTAAAACTGATGTCTGGTCCTGTACATGTTTGGGCATACATAAGACTCCCAACTATTGATGCATAAGGAATATCTTTCATTTGCTTTCGTTCCAAGTCATTCTTTAGACATTGATTGAGACTAAACTTATCTCCTTTCTGAATTAGAATGGGACTTGATGAGCATTTTTCCATTCTAAATCTCTCTAATACTTTATTAATATAGGTTTTCTGAGACAATCCTAACAATCCTTGTGATCTATCTCAAAATATTTTTATTCCAATCACATAGGATGCCTCACCCATATCTTTCATTTCAAAGTTATTAGAGAGATATTTCTTAGTATCATGCAAAAAACTAAGATCATTAGAAGCAAGCAAGATGTCATCAACATACAAGACTAACATAATAAACTTACTCCTAATGACCTTCAAATATATACACCGGTCAACAGTGTTTTCCTTAAATCCAAAAGTGACAATCGTTTCATTAAACTTAAGATACCATTGTCGGGAAGCTTGCTTAAGTCCGTATATTGACTTCTTAAGTTTACACACCACATGTTCCTTTTCTTTAATAGAAAACCCCTCAGGTTGATTCATATAAACTTATTACTCCAAATTTCCATTTAGAAAAGTCGTTTTCACATCCATTTGATGTAGCTCTAAGTCATAATGAGCTACCAAGGCCATTATAATTCTGAGTAAATCTTTTCTAGAGACAGGTGAAAATGTCTCTTTATAGTCAATGTCATCTTTTTGATAAAACCTTTGGCAACAAGTCTGGCCTTGTGACGTTCGATGTTGCCAGTTGAGTCACGTTTGGTCTTAAAGACCCATTTCTGAAAGTGTCCAGATTTTTCATAGAAATGACACTTTCCATTCCTGTTCCCTTTCTTATGTACTTGAGATAAGGATTGATTAACATTAAGTTGTTTTTGTTGTCCCTTACCATGCTTCTTTCCTTTCTTTTCAGCTCCTTGATGATTTACATAATTAATGGAGTGATTTCCTTAATTCTTTAGCCTCACTTCCTCTTGAACCAACATACCATGTAATTCATGTATGTTCCATTTGTCTTTCATGGTGTTGTAGTTCATTAGGAAAGGACCATACTCAGATGATAATGAGTTGATAATGAACTGCACAAGGAAATTCTATTCCACTTCCATTCCCAATGACTTAAGTCCTACTGCTATGTTTGTTATTTCAATGACATGCTCATGCATAGTACGTGAACTATCAAACTTAATGGTGGTCAAAGTACCCATTAGTGTCCCAGCAAGAGACTTATCAGCAGTTTGGGAAGACTCTTCCACAAGTTTCAGAAGTTCTTTCGCACTTTCAGTTTTGGAAAGAGTAGTCTTAATGTTGCCCGCAATATTCATTCGCATGAACATTAGGCCTAATCTATTAGACCGATCCTAGTGCTTATAATAGGACTTTTATTTATCACTGCTAGCTTCAGTAATAGCAGTTGGCTTTTCAGAGTAAAGTGCAGCATCAAGATCTAAAACCCTAAGATGGAATTTGATCTGTTCGTACCAATCTGAAAAGTTAAGTCCATTAAAAGTCGTAACAGAGGCAAAGTGCGAATGAAGGGCAAGTGCTGAAAATAGAATATGCTCATTTGTTAATGCTTTGAGTTATCAGATTAAACACATTATCAAATTCAGAAATAATTTACTTAAATATGTATTGATGTTCTCCTTTGGGTGAAACATCAAAATACAACTTTAAACATAATGATGCTTAAAATATATGTAACACAAAATGATAATATTTAATGCATCAATTAATAATATTTATCATTTTTGGATAAATAAATAAAACTAACAATACATAAAAATTAATATTTATTGGTCATACGAACAAACAATCAACCTTTGGGGGATCCACAAATGTCTTATGACCAAAAATTTAATTTACCCACAATTATTAGTTCAATTATAAGCATCAAGATTAATGGGCAATTAATTTAAACTTTAACCTTTATTTTGGAATTAATTTCATAAAGATTCGACCACTTTGGTGATTAATGAATCTTACATATATGATTCCCAGTTATATTAAGAAACAATAAATTTTATTATTGTATACTACAATGTTCTAACAATAAAGAGTTGTTTCTTTAATATTTAAAATAATAAAGATTAAACTCATATTATTTTAAGTAGAATCAATTATAATAATAACAATATTTCAAATTTCGTTATTCAATAATTGTGAAATTTCTAACAAACATAATTAAAATTCACAAGATCTGGAGAAACATTAATTTTAATGGAAAATCACTTGTTCCGAAAATCAGGCTCTGATACTACATGTAAGCATAAAATGAATTATATAAACTTAAACAATCTTATACATAAACAATTCTATCCATAATCCTTTGTATTATTCAGGAACGTTGAACTTAATGCTTTTCACATTCATATAATAATAGTAATTCAATAAAGAATTACTTACCTGAATTCTCTATGGTTTTAGCGAAAGCAAAAGCGTAATAGCAGAAGCACTGAATTGTTTCTCTCTCTTTATCTTACTTTCAGAATAATTGTGATGGAGCTTATTCTTCTTTTGGCAGAGAGAGGACCCCTTTTATTATGGGAATAGTCAGTTATGTTTTCACGTTCCATCAACATGATTGGTAGATACAATCATTATCCTACTAGGAGTCAGTAATTTCCTACTAGGTAACTTTCCATATAGATTAAGGATTTAACTTATTCAATTATTATTAAACCAATAAATAAATTAATTATGTGGGCCATAGAAATTTACACTGGGTGGAAGATCAAACACTAATAAAGGTGGTAAAGCTGCACTAGTAGGCAACTAAAAGGGGAACAACTTTTAGTTCTTCAAACATAAGTTAAAAAACTTTAAAGGCTTTGAGGTCTTGGATTAAAGAGAGATTTAGGGATATATTTCAACAACTAACTAGTAGAGAAGAGATTATAAATTAAAGGAGAAATAATATGAGTATACAATCTTTAGAAATAGAATGGTCATGCAAAAAGCTCAAGTAGAACTGAAAAAATATTTGCATTTTGAAGAAGAATTTTGAAGACAAGAGTCTAGAATTACATAGTTTGAAAAAGGGGATAGGAATCCAAAGTTATTTCATATCCTAGTGAAGTAAAGAAGAAGAATATTGCAAATTTATCTGATGGAAACTAGATTGAGGATTCTAAAAAGGTAGCTGATAAGGCATTAAACTTTTTCAAAGATCAATTCACCCAAGATTAAGAGGGTACCAATTTTGATATACTAAATTTCTTACTAGAAATGGTGACAACAGAAGATAACAGCACTCTGGTACAATATCATAATATGGAAGAGGTGAAACACACAATTTTTAGCTTAAAAAGAAGTAGTTCATACAACCTAGATGGGTTCTCAAGTCTATTCTATCAACACTATTGGGAGATAGTGAAGCAGGATGTGTATAGAATAGTAAAGGAGTTCTTTGAAGGTAATACTTCTTTGAAGAGTGTTACTCACACAAGCTTGGTTCTGATTCTAAAAAAGAAAATTGTAGAAGGTTTCAGTGATAGGAGGCCCATCAGTCTCAGTAATTTTATTAACAAAGTCGTATCAAAAGTATTGCATATGAGGATAGAAGACATGTTAACAATGATGATCTCCAAGAATTAGTAATGGATTATTAAAGAAAAGAGCATTATTGAGAATGTCTTACTTGCTTAGGATTGTTATTGATATCATATTGAAAGTAAAACCAACCAATGTTATCATTAAGATGGACATATCAAGGGCTTATGACAGGATTTCATGGCTTTTTCTTACACGGGTCATGAGGAAGATTGGTTTTGCTGAGGTGATAATTGATATGATTTGGAAGTTAGTGCCTAATAATTGATATTCCATTATTATAAATGGAAAATCACACAATATTTTTCACTCTACTCGCAGAATAAATCAAGGAGATCCACTATCACATGTGTTTTTTATTACTTGTGCAGAGGTTCTTTCTGGAGCGCTCAATGCTCTTTTTAAAGACAGTAGATATAAGGGATATGGACTGCCTAAATGGAGTAAGGAGATTAATCATCTGGCATATATAGATACAATTATTTTTATCTCTACAAATAAATATTCTCTTGAGAAGATGATGTTAGCATTAAAGACTTCAACAGGCTTCAAGACAATTAATCAATGGTCATAAAAGCAGTTTCTATATGTACAAAAGTTATTCGCAGAATTGTAGAATAAAGTAAAGGAGATTATTGGTTTTCGTCGTGATGAATTTCCTTTTATATATCTATGATGCCACATCACGCATGTTATAAAAGAAAGATATGTTACAATGATATGATCAAGAAAGTGAAAGGGAGACTTCAAAACTAGAAGGGTAAATTGTTATCTTATAGTGGGAAGGCAGTATTGATTAATAGTATTTCATAGAGCATGCCTCTATACTTACTGTCTGTTGTGGTTCCTCTTAAGTTTATTTTATATAAATTGCACAAGATCATTAACATATTCATTTAGAATAATAAGGATGAAGGCAAGATTAAGCATTGGTTTGCTTAGGACAAGATGTGTTACCCAAAGGAGAAAGGGGGCCTGGGTTTAGGTCTCTTTTTGAAATTTCTAAAGCCATGTATGAAAAGCTTTGATGGGTCTTTAGAATAACAAGACCCCTTTGAACTGACTACACGTGGAATAACTACTGTTAAAAGATTATTCCCACACTAGTATAATAGAAAAGGGGTTCTTAAATATAGAAGAAGATGCTTGAAGCCAAAGATTCAATGGAGTAAGAGATTTCGTGGAAACCAACAGTGAGGTCCTCTAGCATTTGGTTTGACAATTGTTTGACAATTAGACAAAACTTCAAGATTTATATCATATTGTATAGCCTGAATTTGAAATTACAGGAGAAACAGGTGATATAGAGACTCTAATGATTGAAGAAAGTTGGAATGGATAGAAGTTGTTAAGATTTTACCCCAAGATATATTGCACAACATATGCAGGACAACATCACAATCAGCAGGGATGCATCACCATGGGACTTAAATGGTGGATGCCAACAACACATGGTAAGTTAAGTCGCCAAAGATTACACCTCCAAGAAAGTATAATGCGGTTGTTGTCAAATATATAACCCTTTGTCAAACCCACAAGGAATAGGCCAAATCTTATCTCAAACTTATTAAAGTAACCGGGGGAATTTACTGAGAATAGTAATAGTAGTAACAAATCCTTATTACTTTAGTGTGAAATCAATATGAGATGTATACTAGGACTATGTTCCCTCTGACTTCCTAACTCCATAGAATTATTATGCTCGTCCAACCCTCTCCATGTCTTGCATGCAGAATCTAATAAGATATGTATCACCAACCATCTTGTGAACACCTTTGGTGAATTTAACTTGTCACCTTTTGAGTCTCAGAGTGTCACCTTACTAACACTTGTCTTGGATCCAGATTAACTATTACCTTTCGGGTCTCAAGTTAATTAGATAAAGGTTGACAGCTTCAAATTACTGTTGTAATCTTATTTCCTAATTTCAACCTCTCTTGTGGCGATGGTTTAGAATAAAGGCATGTTCTTAACTTTTGTGTCATCAAGAAAGAAATCAAATCAAAGAAAATCATAATACATACAAGACTATCAATCCAGAACAATTTTTCACTTCCTCTACTTTGTTATTCCATCAGGGTTCTCACAACCCTACTTAGGAGGTTTTTAGTTGCTCATGTTTGCAAGAATATCCATTGAATTCATGAGAAAGCATATGAATAATCTTACAATAATTAAAGAATGAAAACCAGAATCTCAAATTAATATCCAATCGTAAAAACCAAGAACAATGGATTCCAAGATCAAAAGTGTCTCTCAGAATCAATATAGTGTTGTGAGTATAAATAATGCATAAACTAATAACAAAACATAAATAGGGTATTTATAGGACACATCAGAACACTAGAAATCCTAACAAAAAAAAATAGGTCGGCAACTGCCTACGGACGCTAGGTGGGTCTGTAGATCTCAGAGGAAACTCTAGTGCAATATGTAGTTTTTATGATGATCAGATGACTACAAGTGACCAGGTCCCTAGATGCTCAAAGCAATAGTATAGCTGCGCACAAATTTGTCCATTTATGTAACAAACTGGCAAGTTTTGCTTGTACTAATTAGGAAACCTGGTCCAATGACATTTCAGCCCTAATTATCACTATCTATAAAAGGGAAAAGATAATTCTTCATCAAATGGTTTTTTGCAAATACTCAAAGTATACTGAAGAGATAAAAAGGCAAAAAACCAGTTTACTACATTGCTCAAGTAGTGCTCGTGTTCTTTTTTCCTTTGTGAACCAAAAGTGTGAGTGTTCTTAAGTGGATCGTGAGTTGTAAACAAATTAAACATGTTATAAGAGTAATGAACTTCTTTCTTTGATTAGAGAGTGCTTAGGTAGAGTTACCTTAGTCTAAAACTGGTTAGATTTAGCCTGTGTTAAGGGAGTCTTGGTAGAGTTGTGAAGGTTAGGCTGTAGTAGAGTTACAAGCAGGAGATGCCTAGAGTTAGGCTGAAATCGAGTCTGTAACTAAAAGGTTGAATATAGTGGATTTTTGAGGTGCTTGTGAGGTCAAGCCATAGTTTTTCCTTCCTTGCAAAAGGGGGTTTCCATGTTAAATTCTTGTATTGTTACTCTTCCTGCACCGTCTCTTACTTTCTGGTTGTTTAACTGTGGTTTGCTTGTGATTGACTTTGAGGAACCCGGTCCCCCACTGTGTGGTGCAACCCCCAGGGTTTCAATAATTGATATCAGAGTAAGGCCACTCTAAAAGGTTCACATCTAGACTATTTTTGTTAGCATGGATGCTTTACCTAATCTAGAAGAAGGGTAATCTACCACTAGACCACCAAGATTCAATGGGTAGTATTATGGGTGGTGGAAAACCAGGATATTTGACTTTATCATGGTTGAGAATAGCAAACTGATGGACATATTCCTTGATGATCCTTATGTCACTATGAAAGAAATCAAAGAGGGGGAAGTTACAAGAATAGTCATCAAAAGTAGGAGGGAGTTTAATATAAAGATAGGAGAAAGATTGAGAAAAACTACAAGACCAAGAAATTATTAGTCTGTGATATAGGTACTGTTGAATATAATAGGATCTCAGCTTGTGAAAATGCCAAAGAGGTCTGGGATTGCTTGAGGACTACACATGAAGGTATTGTTAATGTAAAAGATTCTAAATTAGACATGTTGACTAATAAGTATGAAACCTTCACCATGAAAGAAGGAGAAATAATCCAAAAAATACATACAAAATGCACTTCTGTCTCTAATGAGCTTCATTGCTTAGAATAAGTGATTCCATTATACAAGAAAGTGATGAAGATACTTGGAATTTATCCTAAGTCCTAGGAAAGAAAAGTGAATGCCATAACTAAAGCAAAAAAACTGAAGATGCTCACTATGGATGAACTGATTAGAAATCTAAAAACTCATGAGCTCAAAAAGCAGCAAGAGCTAGAGAAGAAGGAAGCTAAAAAGGAAAAATCTCTAGCATTGAAGGCTTCAAAAGATGATTTAACTGAGGAAGACACTAATTTTGCCTAGTTAATAAAAAGAATTATCAAAGTCATAAGGAAAAGTCGTCAATTCCAAAGAAGAGAAAGATGCAATAAAAGAGGAAGAAATGTTGAGGTTTGTTACAAATATGGAAGTCCTAAGTATTTAATTAAGGATTATCCAATGCACATATTGGATTATCAGGAGTATCTCAAAATTTAAAGTGACAAAGAAAAGAACATGGACTAGGTCCCTAAAAAAAAGAAGGAAAACTGCAGCTAAGTATACGATAAATTAAGATCTGGCGGCATGGGGAGACTCTTCCAATGACTCAGGTGAGGATGAAAAGACGGGAGATATTTCTATTCTAGTAGTGGAAGACAGTCCAATTACCTATGATTCCTTGTTTACATTCATGGCAAACATAGAGGATAAATAACAAAAGGAGGTAACACTCCTTAATATTCAGGAAAACCTAGATAACTACACTGCTAGAAAGATAAAAAAAGCTTGCTAGTGTGTTGATAGACTCTGTGTATAAACTAACTACTGAGAAGAATGCCTTAGAGAAAAAAGTTGAGTATCAAGAGCATAAGTTGATTGCTTTAACTCTTCAAATATCTGAGACTGAAGAAATGGTCTTTAAATTAAAATCTTAAAATCTGAGTAGTATAAGTCAATTGAAGAAGGCAAATGAGGTAGATGGAAAAGGAAAAAAAAACAAGCTTCAAGAATTCAAATTAATCTTGAGGAAAGGTTAAGAGATACTCAAAAACGCCTTATATTTGTACTTCACAGGAATGAAAAGTTACAAAGCGACCTGGTCCACTTAAGAGAAGAGTTGAACAAGTTACTTAAATAGACTGCTTATTCACAGATCCTTTCAAATTTGACTAGTCAAGTTGTTAATGATGGTAGAGGTCTGGGATATCAAGGAGAATTCTAACTTGTTGAGTCTAAAAAAAAAGGCTGCTCATCATATCATAAGCAAAGGGCATGAACTTCTATGCACTCACTGTGGAAAAGATAGATATTTGAAACAAAAATGTCAGCACTGGATTAAGGCTAAATTGAGGAGGACCAAATACATTCAATAGAAGAATGCACATCTTAAGGGCTTCAAGTCTTTAAAAATGGTTAAGAGGAAGCTATCACTACCTAGATGGGTTAAGAAGAATTTGACCACACCATTATCCTCCTGCTAGGAACTCAAACTTAAATGGGTTCCCAAATCCAACTTGTGATCATGATTCTAAGCATAAAAAAGGGGATTACAGTCAGAAATATCTCATTGATTGAAGGGGTTCAAATCTTAATAATGAAAGGTCTGACTGTGTTCTTTCTCTAAAGAAACTTCAAGATGAAGGTGTCTCATTTTTAAATAGATGATTTCAAGGGACCGATCCCTAGGAAATCCATCTTAAAAGAAGAAGCTTCACCAGAATGAATAACATGTGATTCAATTTTATTCCTAAAAATTGGCTATGTTCAGGAGGTAGGTATCCTTGGTAAAATAGGTGCATGTTGGTCTAACTCAGTATCATACCTTTGAAAGTATACACCCAAGGGAACAACTTTCGAAGTGGACAAATATGTCAAGAACAAATTTGAAAATTCACCCAAAGGAGAAAGACCTGGTCCCATCTTAAGACCTGGTCCCATCTTAGGTTAGTACCTATACAGGATGCCTTAAAAATTATAAAATGATGTCTGAAAAGGGCCATGTGTATTTCTTTCTCTACAATAATTAATCAGTTCATTTGTAAAATAAAGTGTCACACTTATTAGGTTTAGTTGTGTCGGTTCAAAAGAAACATCTTTTTATGACATTGCTCAACTCTTAAAATTGCTAAATTAGACCTTCTTGTCATTATTCTTCAACTATTCCAAATCATCTTCCTAAATCTAAAAGTCTTCTATAAGACAAGTTGGTCCAAGCTCATCTATGTCTTTCAAAATAAAATGGACAACATTACTCCTTCCTCAAACCCAGTAGAAGACCATGAAGTAGATAAAACTCTAGGGAGTCAAACTGGACATCCCCAAGTTGAACACCTTGATTCTTCAAGAATTGAAACCATGGAAAACATCATCTCTAGTCCCCGACAATAATATGAGTCAATTCTTCTAACTAAATCTTCCTTAGAATGTCTAGAACCCACAATCGAGTGAGTTTATATTGAACCCTCTCTAACCTAGGAAGTTTATGCTCAGCCAATATGATAGATAATCCAAACCAAGCGTTTGGGTCACCAATAGAACAAGAAATTTCTCTACTTGAAACTCTCATTTCTCCAAGGAATTCAAAACTACCCAAAAACTTCCAATTTCCTGGGTCATCTGGAAATTTAAAAAAGTTGAGTCCTATGAAACACTACAAGCACCTGATTCTCCAATACCCTCAGATTTAAACCTTATTTTTTATCAGTTATTAAGTAAAGAAATTCTAGTAAAAAAGGTTGATCTTTCCTGCAATGAGAACTGGGTAGCTGAGAATTTACTCCTGCTTGCATATGACACCAAGGAAAGCTCAATTGATGGAGTAGAATAGGAAGTAGGTGATTATAGTAAAGTGAATAAGGGAAAAGATATATTGTTAACTCTAAATAAGGAGGATAATGATGAAGTGCCTCAAAGATGGTCTGTAAAGAAACTAAGAGAAAGTAGAAGAAAGGAAAAGTGATGGACTCTGAGGTAAAAGTGACTAGATCCTATTCTACAAAATGATATGAAAAGTAAATGTTGGAAGATTCCATGAAGGCTAACAAAACTTTAACCATGAAAAGAAGAAGGCTCAAGAAAACTGTTGCAGTAGAGGAGAATAAAAATACTGAAGTTGTGGAGGTTGAAGGAGGAGAGAACTTGAATTCAGGAGATGTTGCTATCAAAGAAGCAATAAAGGATGTTCTTATAGCTAAAAGTACCAGTTCCTCTAAGTCAAATTCTGGTAGCTTTACTAGAATGAGGTAGAAACATATAGCCATCAAGAAAAAGAAAAATTTTGAGGGACCTAGTCCCAAGAAAATAAAAACTATTGAAAAAAAATATCCAAGTAGTGAGCCAAAAAGAAATAAGAAGAAAGAGGAAAAGAAATATATGCCTAAAGAAAGAAGGATGAAAACTCGAGAACACAAAAGGTTTTGTCAGAAAGAGTTTTTTATCTTAGAATTTATAAGAAGCCTAGGATGGTAGAGTTGGTAGAATATGTCAGGAACCAAGGAAATAGCACCAGTGGTTTTTGAAAATAAGGTAAGGGAATTTTATTACACCATGAAATTCTCAGAAGATGGGCTAAGTTTGAATACCCAAGTGCAAGGGAAACTTATCAATCTGGATGAAGAATTATTGGGCAAGATCTTGGATGTACCTATAATAGGTGTAAGAACAATTGTGAAGCAACAGTCATCAACTGAGTTCATGGTCAATGCATCAAAGGTGGGAGGGACTTCCATATCTGTAATGAAAAAAAAATTCCTGATAAGTGAGTATCAGTTAATTTTTGAATTTATTAACAAGGTCCTGTTGCCAAGATTTGAAAGAAGAATAATTGTCTCTGGTGTTGACCTATTTTTTAATAAAAGCTTGAGCAAGTTTGAATTGATAAGTCTTCCTACTTTAATGATAGATCATATGCATAAAGTGATTCATGAAAAGAAAGGCAAACATAGAATGCCATATGGATATCTCTTGAATAAGGTGCTTGAACATTATGGTATGGATAGAATTAAGGGAACACCTGGAAGCACCAATAAGATATTCAGTCTGATAACTCTTGTGGAGAATGAATGTATATAAGGCAAAGCTGGACCGGTGTCTCAAGTATTTGAGTTTCTAGATGTTCAAGATAAGATGGGAATGGAAATGGAGGAGTTAAGGATCAAGTTGTCTACCAAAGATGCTGAAATAGTGCACCTGGAGTTGTAGAATCAAAAGTTGTCTTCTAAGGGACCAGGTGGCACTAATGAACTTGCAGATGAAAATGCAAAACTCCAAGAAAAAGTGGCAGAACTAATTGGTGAATTTTAAGGATTGAATGCGGAAGTGAAGGCCCTCACCAAACGTTGTTGGATGTCCACATTACTGAAAATGCAAGAATGGAGATGTCGCTTAAGTCATTTTCCCCCAAACCTCTGTCTACCTAACCTTGTTATCCCTATCCTCTCATTAATCATATGTCAGTCTAATTTCAGTTGTTATGTTGGATCTTGAAGATAGTTTATTTTATGGGTTATTTTGGTATGATTATACTGGTACTGACTTATGTTTTGAAAATGAATAAATTTTTCTCGTGTGCCTCATTCGTATCTTTCAGTTTAAGTGGTTCTTCATGTTAGTGTTGCACTAGTGGCCATGAGTTAACTAACCTGTACTTATCTTTACTCTTGGTTTACTATTATTCCTTTTTACTAATGCCAAAAGTGGGAATACTGACTTCATATATAAGGACCAGGTGTGTGTGCATGTATGTATGTACTTATGTGATGCATACTGATAGGGGGAAGAATGTAAATCCACTAAATGAATAATGGTGTATGATGACAAGGCGAAGAAATAGAATTTTGATAAGAAAATAACAACAAGGGACCAGGTCCCTGTATTGCATGATAGTAGAAGCATGATGATAGGGGGAACATTCATCTTTGGTAAAGGTAATCACACTGATTAAATATGATGAATGTGCATTGATGCTCAAAGGTTTGTGGTTGGTTTGTCATTATTAAAAAGCGGGAAAATTTCTATATGTAGTTTTGATGATAAACAAATGACTACAAGGGACAAGGTACCTGGATATTCGAGGCAATAGTAAAGTGGGCACGCTTCTGCACAACTTTGTCCTTTTGTGTAACAAACTGGCAGGTGCTGCTTGTACTAATTAGGACACCTGGTCCAAATGACATTTTATCCCTAATCATCACTCATCTAAAAAGGGAAAAAGATGTTTCTTCATCAAATGGTTTTTTGTAAATACTCAAAGTATGTTGAAGAGAGAAAAAGGCAAAAACCTAATTTACTACATTGCTCAAGTAGTGCTCATGTTCTTGTTTCCTTTGTGCACCAAAAGTGTGAGTGTTGTTGAGTGAATCCTAATTTGTAAATGAATTACTCATATTATAAGAGTAATAAACTTCTCTCTTTGATTAGAGAGTGCTTAGGTAGAGTTACCTAAGTCCAAAACTTGTTAGATTTAACTAGTGTTGAAGGAGTCTTGGTAGATTGGCCAAGGTTAGACTGTAGTAGAGCTACTACAAGCAAGAGAGGCCTAGAGTTGGGCTGAAATTGAGTCTATAATCAAAAGGTTGAATATAGTGGATTTATGAGGTGCTTGTGAGGGCAAGCCATATTTTTTCCTTCCTTGCAAAAAGGGATTTCCACGTTATTGATTCTATAGGGTATTTATATAATACATCAGAACCCTAAAAATCCTAGCCAAAACAAGAAAAGGAAAACTACGTCGGCATCTACCTATGGACCCACACATGGGCCATAGGTACTACCTACGGACCCTAGGTGGGTTCATAGGTCTCAGATAAACTCTAGGATTCAGATCATCCACTTACTGTGATACCTACCTATGGGGGCCATAGGTACCATTTACACCCGTAAGAGGCCTTCGTAGATCTCAGAGAAATAATTTTCCTTTTTAGAACTTTTAGAATTTTTTCTGCTACTTACAACCCCACTTACAATGGTCGTAAGTACCACTTACGGTCGGTAAGTAGTCCGAAAAAAAATTTTATCATCTTTTTTCTAATCTTCTGCTCCAACACCTATTTTCCTGCAAAATAAGCACTAAAATACATCACATCTATTAAAAGGACCTAAGTCCTTACATAATTTCTAGGTTTAAGCATCGAAAGTTCCATCAAACCATGGCAGGTTAGTAAGTTCACTATTGCAAGTGCATTTTTGTTGTTTAGGTTAAAATAAAAACCATCAGTAGAGATGCAAAGGCTATGAAGCAAAAGTGCTCCTTTCAAGATCAATTTCTTTTTTTGGAGTTTGTGGAAGTTTAAAATATGTATTGATGGTATTTTACAGATATGTTGTATCAAATTAATTTCAAGGTGTAGATGTTGTCCCACATCTTACTTAGAAACTACTCACCATGTATTTATTACTAGTGAGTTTGCTCAAAGAATTTAGAGGCATTTTGTTGTATGCTCTAGTATAGATGATACTTTTGTGTAATGTAATCAAACTATTCAGAAATAGGGTAATGTATCCTAAACTAGTAGGCTAAAATCAATCATTCAAGCAGTCCCAGGATGATATGTTGGCATATTTAGAAATGCAAGGACAAGATGAATTATCAGAGTACTGCGTATTAGAGAAATGTAATATATGAAATCATTGCACCTGCCAACTCTGATTTTGTATCCTTGGATAAAAGAAATACCTCAAGAATAGCCCTTACTAGTGCATTTTCTTGAGAATTATAAACCTTCAATGAGACCAATTGGTTGGTTCATAAGTAACTCAGATGGAGCCTCTAGGGGTAACCTTAGACCTAGCTCTATATATTTTTTATGTGAGGAATCAAGAAGGTCAATTAGAGTTTTCTTTGTGTAAGAAAATAGCATAAAACACCAGTTTTTATGCTGAAGCACTTGCAATGAAAGAGAGATATGATTACTATGTGAAGCATCATTTCTTAGGCTTAATAATAAATACAGACTCTTTAGCACTGATATCGCCCAAAACTATACGTCCAAGAAGTATAAAGTGGTCGATGTCAAAATATAGTGACCCAACTAGGTTGGGGTTGAACCTATAAGAAATAGGGCAGAATTATCTCTGGAACTTGTTGAAATAGTTGGGCAGTGCATAAAAGTAAATGGAGGAATTAGTTTTAATCAGTAGAAAGTAACAAATCTTGATGCTTTTGGTAGTAAATAATCTGAAACAAACACTAGGCTTGTGTTCCCCTGGCTTCTAACTCTGTAGGTTTATCGTGCTTAATCCAACTATCTTACGCTACACATGTATAATATGACAAGTTATGTCTCACCAACAGCCTCCCGACACCCTTTGGTGAAGCTCACTTATCTTTTCTCAATCTCGAAGTGTCGCATTACTAACCCTTGTGTTGGATCCTATTTTAACCATCTCCTCTCGATCTCAGGTTATTAGACAAGGGTTGATAGCCTTGAATCTTTGCAGTGATCTTCTTTTCTAATATCTACCCTCTCTCGAGTTCATAGTGAATACAGGAGGGTTCATAACATTTGCAACCGTTAAGAAATCAAGTAATGCAAGGAAAACCATAATACATGCAGCAATAATAATTTTAAAGGATTACACACTTCCCCTACTTCGTTAATCTGTCAGGGTTCCCACAATCCTAGCTAAGGGAGTTAGCCGCTCATAGTTGTAAAACAATCCTTGGAATTCATAAGTGAAAGCATAGAAACAATCTCACAATAATAGACAAATAAAACTCAAAGTCTCAAATCAATAAATCAACCAAAAATCAAGAACACAAGAATCCTAAGAAAAAAACGAATCTCGAAATCAAATATATATTTGTGAATGGTATAAGTGCTTACAAAACTAAAAAATGTCAAAAGAGTATTAATAGATTACATGAAAACCCTAGGAATTCTATCCAAAATAAAAGAGAAAAATTGAGTCGGGGCCACTTACAGGCCATAGGTGGCCCCACGTAGGTGATAGGGTCTTTAAAACTTCTGCAGGATCTTTGAACTTCAACTTATGGCACTTATTCTGGCACCTATAAGTCGTAGGTGCACATTATAGGTAGTAGGGCCAAAATTTTAACTTCTGAATCTCTGAAACTCGGTCTCTAACACTTTTTTTGGAACTTATTCCATGTAGGTAGTACCTATGGGCCATAGGTGGTCCAAAACATTATATTTTTACTTGTTTTATCTTGTTTAGCTCCCACAACCTGGTTTCCTACAAAACAAAATGTAAAACATATCGTATCTAAAAAAATAATCCACATCACTACATATTTTCGTAGTTTTAAGTGGCGAAAGTGCTATGAAACCATAACACATCAAGCACTGACAAAGATGGTAAGAGGAGAATGGAAATGCCTATAGAGCATTATGATGATGTTCATTAGGCTAAGGGATTGCATGAAAGCAAATCAGATATACATATAACACACTTTCAAATAAGGAAACACAATGACACATTTCTTGAGTAACTGATATTTTAGTTTTACAGGTACATAAAGATATAATATATCTGTTAACAACCACAGGAATCAAAATGGATAATCACACTTGACAAGCAACAAGTTACAAATATGAAGGTTAAGGCACTGAGGAAAAAGGGAACCAAACTAAACAAAATAACAACAAAAAGAAGGAACTCTGTCATGACCCAATTTATGAGTCATGATGGCACCTACTTTATCCCACCTGTAGATAAGCCAAATGGAAGCCAGATCAAGAAGTAATGGGATAATTTGGTGCAAAAAGGCGTAAAAGTAAAAAATTTATGGGTAACGACTTACAACAATAATTTTATATAATAGTAATAATCTGATAATCGAATAAGGTAATTAATGTTCCATGATTTCATAGCACATACGATGCTTAAACTTAGAGAATATACATGTGCTTAAGGCTATTTTGTGGTATTTGATATGTTTTTTGGAGTGATTTTGCAGAAAACAAGGTGTTGGAAGCTAACTAGAAGAAAACGGAACAAAAAACAAAAAAACGACTACCTACTAAGGCACCTATGGCGCGTAGATACCACCTATGGGGCGTAGGTGGGTTGTAGGTATTAGAGAATGAAAATCTAGAGATAAACTTTTAGTGACCACCTATGTCCCTTACCTAAGGGGCTTAGTTGCCACCTATAGCCCGTAGGTGGGTCCGTAGGGAGCCATCGATGCAATTTTTCTGGATCATTTTGAAGTTATTTCTTAGGGTTTCCGTGTAACCTAAAAACACTCTAATGATTTCTTTTAGTATACATTTAGTCAAGTTTGCCTTGTTTATTTAGTATTTGAATTCTTTGGTTTCCTTGTCATGTATAAATACTCTTTTTACATTTTAGTCAGTTGTCCAGAGATAGGCCCTTTGGGCCTAAGTTTACATCATTCACCAATATTTTTTTATTCTAGGATTGACTTGTGATCTTGGGATCTATTATTCTTGGTTTGTTTTTGGTTTTTCGTTCAATTTGAGACTTTGAGTTTTCTCCTTTCACTATTATGAGATTGATTCTATAATTTTGTCTATGAATTCTATGAATGATCTCATAACTATGAGTGACTAATTCCTTTAGCTAAGGTTTTGGGAACTCTGTTGGATCAATGAAGTAGAGGACATGTCAAGTCATTCTAGATAAATATTCTTGCATGTATTGTGGTTTTCTTCGATTTGATTATTTTCTTAACGAGTGGACATGTAAGGATCCTGCTTGTTTTCTCTACGAGCCTGACCGAGAGGTAGAGATTAGGAAAAGAAGATCACAATAGTGATTTGGAGTTAATTGCCTACTTAAGTTTACATGCACTATCTACTTAAGATGATTATCTTTCATCTAATAACTTGAGACTCAAAAGGTAATAGTTAACTGGGATCCAAGATAAGGGTTAGTAAGGCGATACCCTGAGATTCAAAAGGTAAAGGGTGAAATCTATCAATGAGTCCACAAGACAATTGATGGTACACAAATTATCACATTCTGCATGTAAGGTATTGGAATAGTTGATGATGCACGATAAATCTACGGAGTTAGAATTCAGGGGGAACAAAAGCCTAGTGTTCGTCTTAGATTGATTACAACAACAAGCCTCCAGTTCTTGTTACTTTTTACTATTTTAAAAAATCCCTGCATTTATTTTCTATACTGCCTGGTGATTTTAACAAGTTCAAGCAAGATTTCTGACGTATTTCCTATGGGATAGACCCCACCTAGTGGGGTTACTATATTTTGACAGCGACCGCTTTATCCTTTAATTGGAGGTGTAGTTGGGCGTCATCTAACCTTTGGCGTTGTTGTTGGAGAATACTGTTGTAGATTGACTAATTGGAATTGTTGAAGTTGTCAGGGTTTTTTTTTCTATTCTTTTTTGGGCATACACTAGTGCATGCCTACTCTTCTTGTCCAGAAGAAGTACGGAGTGATGAACACTTCTTTATTATTGATCCTTATCCTTTTAATATGATACATTATTCCAGGAGTGTGGTATATATAGTGTGTGAACACAAGGAGAGCTTGTAGAAACATTGACACACCTTGAAAACAAAAATCATAAGCTTATTTAAAAGGTTGACAGGTTTCCCTTGGATATTCATCACTTACAAGTAGAGTTGAATGCAAAATTTGTTATGTGTAACGCCCAACAGCTTAGTTATGGGTAGTGTGAGACTGAAAAAAATCTAAAAAGCAAACTTGAGGAGCTAAAATTAGAGGAGTCAACAATGCTCATACTCTAATTGATAGTGTCACTATTAAGGAGAGTATACTAGAGTTATGTGGGGATGTAAATAAGACTACTTTTCCTGAGTTGGGGCGTATTGGACCTCATTTGAAGTATTTTTCCACATTATATTTCGATAGTAAGACATTGATCAAGCTATCCAAACCTGAAGAAAAGTGTAAAAAAGAGGAAATATATGTCTATATTCTTAAATTTGTTAAGCTAGAAACAAAGAATTACATTTCTCATGTAAGTTCTAAGAAGTACAACATGCCTTATCTATTGGTTAGGTCCTTTTTTTTATACCACCGTATTCTGAGCATAGTGGGAAATTAAAAATAATAGGGGTGAAATTCATAAGTTCAAAGTGGAAAGAGAAAATTAAAGGCCAACTCTTGGGCTACCTTGATGAAATCTGAGCAATCAAGGTACCCATGGGCTTGTTCATAAAGTCTGAGTAATCAACATATCCTCTTCAAGCCGCGACGTTAAATCTAGTACTGCTTGAGAGGCAACCCAAGGTATTCTGTTATTTGTATAAGTTATCGTGATTTATGTCAGATCTGCATACCTATGGTGCCACAGGTATGTTTCTAACTCTCTTGCTGTGTAGCGGCCCAATGCATTAAGGACAGTGCATATCTTAAGTTGAGGATGGGGCTACTTATGGGTCTTGATATCCTCTTGAGGCTTTTGTTGCCGTGCCTCTTTTTACTGAAGTCTTATTCCTAGCAGAGTCGGCATGTTTAGGTGTATTGTGTTTTTTTTCGTGATGTTTAATGTTTAACTACGATAAAATGAGTATCTAAGGCAGTTGATATAATTGTTGAAAATGATACCCCTTCTAAATATTATTTTTGAACTGTATGATATGTATATATATATATATATGAGTGACTATTGTGAATCTTGTTATGACATTAGGATAGGGACATGATAATCATTGCTAACAATTGCATGAACCGGATAGGTAGTATCTTGTGATATGACCCTGTGCCTGTGAGTGTGAGATACTACTAGTAGCCTTTGTGTGTTGAATCTAAAAGTTGCCTGGTTAGTTCTAGATTGTAGGATAGTCGGTTAGAAAAGAATCATAGGTCATTTTTTATATTAGTCCACTTTTATCTTAAATGACCTTCCATGTGTGAATAAGTATCCCTTGATCCCTTTTTTGAGCCTATATAGCCTATTTTTCATGTTACACCTTTCACCTGCCCATTTGTGTTACAATGAGCCTATTTCTGCCCTGGTCATCTTAGATATTGTGCACCTCAACTCTAGCATATCGCCTAAGTTAACGGTGGCTATCATAGGGGTGTGTAATGTAAAGTAGGTGCGAAGAACGTAAATAAGAGAAAAAAAGTAGGGCTGGGTGTCGTAGAAAAAGCAAAATAAAGGAAAAAAAGAATAAAAGAAACCACGCCCAATGTGCAAAAAGAATAAAAAGGGAGAAATAAGAGTGGAATAAAATAAAAAATTGATGGATAAATGGACCCCAGAAGTAAGTTAGGTCCAAGGAGGCTTAGTTACTAAAAATTACCATATGTACCATACCAGCCCCCAAAGCCTACATTACAAGCCGAATAAAGTCCTACGGTGATCCTAACCTGACTGTCTGAAAGCTAAGGTAAAGAAAATAAGGGCAAACCTATGGTATTTGATGCACATTGGTGAAACTTATCTTGTGAGTGTGAGTGTATCTTGACCATCCTTTCATTAACATGCATAATTTTAGATGAGTGAGTGGGACTTCTTTATTGTGAAGGCACATGGGTTGTATTTCTAGATGCTTACTTGTTTGGGTAGTGTAACTTGTACATATGCATGGTTGTTTGTTGCAAATGTAATGCCATATCTTGATTCCTTTGTGTTACATTGTTTTGTTTCATAGATACGCAAAGTTGGTTTTTAAAGTATTGAACTTGGAAAGGGTAATGTGTTTTGAGTTAAATTTGATGATTGACTATCATATGTATCTTAAGTTTCTCTTGGTTAACCATCATCGTATTTTTGTTATGCTTTATTGCCTGAGCACATGCAGCGTTCTAAGTTAAAGGTCTTTATATGCCATGATTTCACAGCATTTACGATGCTTAAACTTAGAGAATGTGCATGTGCTTAAGGCCATTTTGTGGTATTTGATATGTTTTTGGAGTGATTTTGTAGAAAACAAGGTTTTGGAAGCTAACTGGAAGAAAACAGAATGAAAAGATGAAAAATGACTACCTACTAAGGCACCTACGGCCAGTAGGTACCACCTACAGGGCGTAAGTGGGTCCGTAGGTGTTAGCGAATGAAAATCCAAAGACAATTAATTAGTGATCACCTATGGCCCCTACCTAAGGGACGTAGGTGCCACCTATGGCCCCTACCTAAGGGACGTAGGTGCCACCTATGGCCCGTAGGTGGGTCTGTAGATAAAACGCCCTAAACTTTGTCCCTTGAAAAAAATTCCTAAGTTGAGCATTCTAGGCAAGGTACGACTCATATATACGAGTCGTATGTCAGGGTATGACTTTATCCCCTCTCTCATATGTTAGGCAGTGTGTCTTGGGTTGGTTTCTGTCCAAGATACGACTAACCATCATACTAGTCGTATGGTAGGATACGATGTGTATGATGGCCAAAGTTTTATCTAGTTGAATCTGTCCAAGGTACGGTTTAGGGTACCATTTGTACCCAAAGGAATGATCTAGCCCTAGGTGTTCGTATGATGGTCAGTATGGGGGACCGAGGTAGGGTCTAGGGTATGAGTTAGGGTACCACTTATACCCTAGGTTACATCTAAGGGAGGTGGTCATACCCTCTTGGGAGTTGGTTTTCAGCTTTTAAACTGAGGGCATTCCAGACATTTCCCACCCCAAAACCCTTATGTACCTATGTTATATAACTCATTATAGCCTCTCATAATACTTATTTGGCAGATCAAACATTTCAAATACCCTCTCAAACTCTCTCTCGAAGATTGGAGCTTAGGGTTTCTACAAGTATTCTTTAAAGGGCTCAAGAGTCAAGTTTCCTTCCGTGAATCTTCTTGTATAAGGCAGGTTACTCCTCCCACGTTGTTAGTTCCAACTAAAGTCATGATTTAATGTGTTTTAAACCTTGGTTAAAATGATAAATGGTGGTTTTGGAAAATCAATGTTGATGGTTTTGATGCATATTGATGGGTATTATTTACTCTTGGCTTAAACTATGTTTTTACATGTTTTTCATGGTTGTTTGCATATGTGGGTGCTTTTTTGTTTATGTTTTAACAAATGGGTCATGGGTAACCCTAAAAATTAATGGTTTATGCTATAGTTTTGGTCTTAGAAAAGGCATGCCCACAACATGTTTGATAAAATGCCTATGAGAACGTTTTACTCTATTGTTGAACTTTTATTGAAGTTATTGCACGGTATGATTTTGTAATGGAACCTTAAATTGGTTTGGATGGTTTTTGCATGGGTTTAAATGGTTTTAAATGGCTAAAAGGGTTTGAATGGTTAAAATGGTTTTAAACGGTATGAATGGTTTGAAATGATTTTGAATGGTTTAAATGGTTTGGAAAGGTTAAATGGTAAGGACTTGGTGGCAATGAAATTGTTTTGAGTGAAAACCTTATGGGGTACATGGGAATCCCCCAAGTGAATGAAATTGATTTGAATGATGAATATCTTGTAGGGTATATGGGAATCCCCCAATCTAAGCTTAATAATGAAATATTTGTGGGGTACATGAGAATCCCCCAAGTAAGCCTAATAATGATATACTTGCAGGGTACATGGTAATCCTCCAAGTAAACTAAATGATATAACCTATGGGGTATATGTGAATCTCCTAAGGTTGGATAAGGACATTGCTTGCAAGCTATAGTTAGCATGACGATACCACTGGAAACTCATGTTTTTTGGCATGAGGATTAGGAATGGCGACCCTATACTTGAGGGGTACACGGGAATCCCCTAACACTTTTATATATGTCTCATAGAGAGTGAAAGGTACATAGGAATCCCCTACTCCTGTGGTATCCCTGGTTCGTGCAGCTACACGCATTGGGGCCCGTCCAGGGGGTGACACCGGACCCATATAGCCTGTGGGTGAATTATGATAGTTAAGCTACACATACCCAGGTTAATGGTTTAAATGCATGCTAAACCTGGTTCCCTCTTCCCAGCATGGTTATATATATATATATATATGGTTGTGAATGCATATGGTTGATTTACTTAGTTTTAAAGATTGACTTTATTTTATACTTATCCTGAGTACTTGCTAGCGTTCACCCACTAACTTGTCTTTGGGAGGATGTATCCCCACGTGATGTAGGAACCGGCCATACTACTCCTCCTGCTCATTGATCGAATTCGAGAATATTCGATGTTGGATTGAAGTGGTGAGCTTCCACAGTTCGAAAGGTATCCACTTCATGTCATGGATTACTTTATATATTATTGTCTTCTTTTAGACTTTGGTTTTTGACTATAGTCGGGGGCATGTACATTGGATTATCGATTGTGGTTTGGTAGGTTGATTATTAGATGAATCAACTTGGTTGGGTTGGTCTAGTAAGTAGACCTATCTGAAAGTCACTATATCTTCTAATTGGCTATCTTGTTATATATCGAAATTCATCCGACTTAGGGTATATTTTGGTCGGTTGGATTGGTTTTGGGGGGGTTCTTGGATCCCGATTTAACTTAAGATACCCATTATGACAAGGCCCCAATTCAGTCGTGTTAGTAGGTAGCCACCGACGCAATTTTCTCAGATTATTTTGAAGTTGTTTCTTAGGGTTTCCATGTAACCTAAATACACTTCTATGATGTTTTTAGTCATTATTATGTATGTTTAATCATATTTGCCTTATTTTTCAAGGATTTGAATTTTAGGGTTTTCTTGTAATCTATAAATACCCTTTTACATTTGAGTTAGTTGTCCAGAGATAGGCCTTTTAGGGCTAAGTTTATATCATTAACAAACATCTTTTGATGCTAATATTGACTTGTAATCTTGGGATCTTATTATTCTTGGTTTGTTTTTGGTTTGTTGTTCAATTTGAGACTTTAAGTTCTCCTTTCACTATTGTGAGATTGATTCTATAATTTTGTCTATGAATTCTATGAATGATCTCATAACTATGAGTGACTAATTCCTTTAGCTAGGGTTTTGGGAACCCTGGCAGATCAACAAAGTAGAGGAAGTGTCAAGTCGTTCTAGATAAAGATTCTTGCATGTAATTTGGTTTTCTTTGATTTGATTGTCTTCTTAACGGGTGCACATGTTAGGATCCCACCTGTATTCACTATGAGCCTAACCGGGAGGTAGAGATTGGGAAAAGAAAATCACAATAGTGATTCGGAGTTAATTTCCAAAATAAGCTTACCTACACTATCTATTTAAGATGATCATCCTTCATCTAATAACTTGAGACTCAAAAGGTAATAGTTAATTCGGATCCAAGATAAGAGTTAGTAAGGCGACACCCTGAGACTTAAAAGGTAAAGGGTGAAATCTATCAATGAGTCCACAAGATAATTGATGGAACATAACTTATCAAATTTTGCATACAAGGTATCAGAATAGTTCGATGGTGCATGAAAAATCTACGGAGTTAGAAGCCAAAAGGAACACAAGCCTATTGTTTGTCTTATATTGATTACAACCACAAGCCTCCAGTTCTTGTTACTTTTTACTATTTCATCAAATCCCCCCATTTACTTTCTGTACAGCTTGATGATTTCAACAAGTTCAAGAAATATTTCTGACGTATTCCCTATGGGGTCAACTCCAACCTAGTTGGATTACTATATTTTGACAACGATTGTTTTATCATGAATTGGAGGTGTAGTTTGGGAGTCATCAATAATAACAACATCCCATGACCTAGAAATATCGGAACAAAAGTTGCTACGAAAAAAGACATAAGTATTGAAATAGTCAAATATAAATCCGTCTCGAATAGTAAAAAAACTAGACATAGATAATAGAAGGAAGAAGGGGCAACTTTGACTTTGAGAGCTCACCCTATATCCAGAATCAACTCAGCATGATCATCACGTAACTTGCAGCCACTAGTACACGAATCTGCACCAAAAAGGTACAGAATTGTAGTATACGTACCAAAATCATGGGTACTCAGAAGGAATCATTGTCCGACTAAGCTAAATCATGACATAAATACGATAAAGATGTAAGATAAATAAGCTAAGTCAAGGTAAAAAGGCAAACCTGGAAATAAGCTCCAACATTGTAAATAAATAATCGGAATAGATATAATATGAAGGAAAACATCATTAATACTACAAAACTGGGCCCCATAATCCAGTAAGTACAAAAAAGCTAAGTTGCTCAGACTCTCCAAAAATGTTGTCGTACCCATGTCGGATCCTTCAAAAATACACTATTTTTTGAGGATCCGACACATATCCGTAGACATTTTTGAAGAGTCCGAGCAACTTATCAAAAAAGTAAATAACCCAACGCAACCCTCATAAGTCCAGAGGTTGCAATCAACGGAAAGTAACAACTGAAGATCCATATATTTACCGAATATCAAACCATAACCACGAACCATCCATAATGTATCATGTCATAAATAAACTCTCTACGCCAGACTCAAACCAAAACTCATATCATCATCATTATAATCATTTAGCAGGCTTGAACCGTAACTCATGTCATCAATATTATCATCAATCGTCGTACTTGAATCGGAACACAATATCAATAAACCACCAGATTTTGCTCAGAATTAGCACCAACTCCCAAGAACCCAACTAGCATAAAAATCATGTATCTAAATTCCACAAAGTCCAAAATGCATTTTAAAGGGTAGAACATGTGTATAGAAGTCTACAAGAGCTAACACAAATCTTGGTCTAAGGTGGGCCGAATGGGACCAATTCTAATCCTCAAAATCCATTTTATGGAAAATTCTACCGCGAACTAGGCTAAGGTATATAAATTCACTTCTAGATATTACACAAGCCACATTTATCCCTAAGATAGCAATTCTACCAAAATATAACTAATTAAGCCAATTACACCTAATACGATTCCAAGATAGGCTAAACAGTCCAAATATTACCAATTATATCAATCGTACCTCCAATACCTAAATCGCATCCCCTATCTAGCATAATATTATAATTATACTATGAATTATCTCAATCAATGAATAACGCAAACCTAGTCTACCTAGACGCCAAATAAAAACTCAAAGAATCTGCTAAAACAACGAATTCCCTTTTCGAGAAGCTTCCGCATGATGCCATTCTATAAAAATCACAATCTACTCATCAAAACAAGAACAATGATACCCATATTTCACTATAGTGCTTTAGGTCCAAAATCACGTAAAAATCTTATGTGGAGTCCACTTGTGAAATTGCACTTTCGAAATCGACAATACATCCTTTTATCTCAAGGAACATTTATCCTCAAGAATGGGTGAATTTTGCTCTCTAATGGTGCTACAATCAACCCACCAACACTCTGTGAATTTTGAAAAAAGATAAAGGATTTAATCATGAAATTGATGGAAGCTTACCATGAATTTGAAGAAGAAACACGTAATTTAAGTTCATAAATGCTCCAAAATCATCAACCAATGATTCTCCCAAGTTTTCACACCTTTTAGGGTTCTACACACTTGAAAATGGGTGGAAAATGGGAGAAATCGGGCTAAGTTGGTATTTATATGGTACCAGGTGCCCACGCATTGCTTACGCGAACATTGGGTCGCTTAAGCGATCACCTCTTAAACGATCTAGTGTTGTATTAGCGACATTTGGCTGCCTGCACAGATACCGCTTAAGTGGTCCTCATGTGGACGCTTAAGCAATGAGGGATCCACTTAAGCAAGGCTTAGTTGTGCCAGCCTGACCGCTTAAGCAGTCGGTTGGACACGTTAGCGATCCTCCACTTAAGCGACCTAAAAGAGCGCTTAAGCGGTGCACTAGATGAAAGCTCAAAATTGTTCCAAGTCTCCGCCAACCCCTCAAAATTCATCAAAAATCCTGTATATGCAAACGAACTATGCTACCCTATCAAATTCAATGTTCCAAACCCAATAGCACAGTAAATATTTCCATTTGAGGTCATTTTGATGAAAGTGGGTCCCACACCCACGTGCCATTTTTTTAACTTTTGGCTAATAGCCCGTAACGAGTCTGGAAGCCTCAAGACTCAAACCAAGGGTCCACCTAGCCTAGATAAACATTCCAGAGATGTTAGAACTATCAGAAATGGCATATGAGGTTGTTTGACTAAAGTTTTTCCTAGTAACCAATTTTAACCAGCAAAGACTTCAAAAGAGGGAATCGGCTCTAAAAATTAAACAAACAGCCTGACAATCAAATTATCAGTTTCACCAAGTCATAAATGACTTGATGCAGCTATAGAAAAGCTCTAAATGGCGAAAATGAGCGGAAATGTAGAAACTGACCTGAAGGTTCATTATAATATACACTACTAAAAGAACTTTCATCCGCGAAAGTATAGGATTAGGATGTACCTAAAGCCTCAAACATGCGAGGATACTGGGTCCGCATCTCACTCTCATCTCCCAAGTAGTCTCCTCTACTGTGTGATGCCTCCACTGAACCTTAACTACTGGAATCTTTCTAATGCGCAACCGCATGACATCACTGGCTAATATGAGCACATGCTCCTTAATGAAGGTCAACTGCTCATCCAACTGAACTGAGTCCCATCTAAGCACATGAGACGGATCAAGAATATATCGCCTCAACATAGAATTATGGAAAAATACATGGACAGCAACAAAATATGAGGGTAAGTTTAACTCGTAATCCACCTCACGAACTGAATCTCAAAGAGTCTAATATATGTGGGGCTAAGCTTGCCTTTACATTCTTCACACTGAGAAATGCTCGGTCACCAACTCCAAATCTCAAGCCACAAAGTATAAGATATACATAAGCCTTATGTCTACTCTGAGCTTCCCTCAACCTATCTTGAATCACCCTGACTCTATCCAACGACTCCTGAAGAAAGTCAGTACCACGAGGCCTAATCTCAGAACTCTCACACCATCCAATCATAGAATGACATCGCCTACCATATAAAGCCTCAAAAAACGTTATCTCAATACTCAAATGATAGCTACAATTATAGGCAAACTGCGCCAAAGCCAATTGTTGCTCCCGCTAACCTCCAAAATTCATAACATAGGCTCGGAGCATATCCTCGAGAACCTGAATAGCCCGCTCTGATAACCCGTCGGTCTAGAGATGGAAAGCTATACTAAGATCCACCTGAGTGCCCAAATACTCCTAAAAGATATCTAAAAACTATAAATGAACACCAAACCCAGATCTAAAATGATAGATATAGGCACACTATACATACGGATCATCTCACTAATATAGATACGAGCTAACCTCTCGGCACTGAATGAAATTTGAATAGGAATGAAATATGTTGACTTGGTCAATTGATCCACAATGTTCCAAATACCGTAAGAACCACGGGAAGTACTAGGCAAACCACTAACAAAGTCCAAGGTAATCCTCTCTTATTTTTTACTCAGGAATGGGCAATCTTGGAATTAAGCCACAAGGTTTCTGATTCTTGGCCTTCACCTACTGACAACATAGGCAACGAGCTACAAAGTCCACCACATCACACTTCATACCACCCTACCAATAATGCTGCCTCAAATCCCTATACATCTTGGTTGTACTCAGGTAAATAGAGTATCTGGAGTTGTGAGCCTTATGCCAAATCTAGTGAATTAAGTCATCAACCTTCAAAACACAAATGCGGCCATAAAATCTCAAGAAACCCTCAGAACCTACGGTAGCCCTCTTGGACTCACTACTCAACACCTGATCACATTTGATGTAAAGCCTCTTATCCTCAAGTTGATGACTTCAAATCTGCAAAAATAGCAAAGACCTCACCTCAACACTAGCAAGAATCCTGCTAAGGTCTGAAATATCAAGTCGCTCCATCAAGTTTCTAAGGACTAATTGTCCTATGCCAACAGCCTTTAAGAAACTAAAATGCAAACCAAAATACCCATACTCACCGCCTTCTAACTCAAGGTTTCTGCTACCACATTCGCCATGCTCGGATGATACAAGATAGAGATATCATAATCCATAAGCAACTCCACCCATCTACACTGCCTAGATTTAGCTCTGTCTGGGTCATAAGATGCTAAAGACTAAGACGATCTGTAAAGATATCATAATGCACACCATAAAGATAATATTTCCAAATCTTAAGAGCGAAAACTACCGCCTCCAACTCCAAATCATGAGTGGGGTAGTTGTGTTGCTGCACCTTCAGCTGTCTAAATGCATAAGCAATAACGCAACCCTACTACGTTAACACAAAACCCAAACCAACACCAACAATACTACAATATATGGTGAATGCCTCACTCGACATAAAGAGCAAAAATAGAAGGTAAAGTGAGAAATCCCTTGAGCTTTCAAAGCTCGGCTCAAACTCCTCGAACTATCAAAAAAGAACCCCCTTCTGAGCCAACCTGGTCATCGCCATTGCAATAGTAGCAAATCTCTCAACGAACCATCTATAGTAATCGGCCAAACCAATAAAACTACGAACCTCAAATGGAGATATAGTCCTGGACCAGTCACAATAGCCTCAATCTTTGTTGGGTCTACCATAATCCCATTCTTAAGACACCACATGTCCAAGAAATATCACCGACTCAAGCCAAAACTCACACTTAGAGAATTTGGTAAAAATCCTATGATCTCTCAAAGTCTGGTGCACAATCCTCAAATATTGCATACGCTCCTCTCTACTCCTCAAATACACAAGGATGTTTTTGTTGAACACAATTACAAAGAAATCCAAATAAGTTCTAAACACATAGTTCATAAAATCCATGAACGTGGTTGGGGTATTGGTTAACCCAAAACACATCACCAGGAACTCATAATGACCATATCGGGTCCTAAAGGTTGTCTTTAGGATATCCTCAGCCAGAATCCTCAAATAATGGTAATTGGACCTTAAGCTAATCTTAGAGAACATCGCTGCTCCCTGAAGCAGGTCAAACAAATCATCAATGCCAGGCATAGGATACCGATTCTTCACCATCACCTTATTAAGTTGCCTATAATCAATACAGGATCTCTCCAATGAGACACACTCGGTCTAATAAAACTTTTACCAAGAAGATTTTGAAGCTAAAAATTGATCCCCTTAAGCTCAGTAGGAGCCATACGGTAAGATGCCATAGAAATAAATTGAGTGCCCAACTCAAGATTACTAACGAACTCAATATCATGCTAAAGAAAAAGACCAGGTAGATCGGTAGGGAAAATATCAAGAAACTCACAAACTATAGAGACAGAGTAAAGCGACATACTTTCCAGGCTAACATCATGAATATAAGCAAGATAAGACTCGCAGACACTCAAAATAAGCCTCCTAGCCTAAATATAAGAAATAATCTCCTTCGGCTCACGACTAATAGCTTTCTGCCACACAATCGGGATATATCGAGCATGGCTAAGGAAACGATCTTGGCAAAACAATCCAAGAGCGCATGATAGCGGGATAATAGTCCATGACCAGAATTACATCAAAATCCACCATATCTAATATAATAAGATCAGCTTGAGTATCGAACTCTCAAACAATCACAACACATGATCTATAAATCTGATCCACTAGATACACATAATGAAACAGATCAGGAATCCCAAGATAATTCTAACCACGGGGCATAATAAGTAGACACATAAGAATACATGGATCCCATATTAAATAAAGCAAAATTCGACTGATGGCACACTAAGATCGTACCTGTGATAACTACATTTGAAGACTCAGCCTTGGTTCTATTATGTACAGTATACAACTGACCACACCTGCTAACTAGCTGGTCGCCTGGCTGATCTCCTGTCTTACCTACCTAAGTACCTCTACGAGTACTCTGGATACCACCCCTACTATGATGCACACCACCTCTAGCTGGTGGCAAAGTCGCCCAAATTAGTGAAAGACTCTAAGATAAATAAACCATTGCTCTATGACTGGGGCACTATCTCAAGAAATGGCCAAAAGCCACACAATCATAACATTCTTAAGCACTGCGCCAAAACCAAAAGATTCGATTGAACCAGAATAACCACTATGACTAGAATAAGTAGAAAACAAACCTCATAAAGGTTGACCACTACTTTGGCCAGGATGATCACTAAACTAGATTGACCTCCATCTGTAATCTGAAGTGTAGCTTGAACGAGCCTACTAGACTAACCCTAATGCTGATATAGTTGACGCTGAGGGAACCTACCCTGAGAACTACTGCCTTTGAATCATGATACACTACAGCTCCCACCGTAATTACCCTGATATTGTGGCCTTTTATCACTGCCGCTTTGGGCCTTATGATGCATCTCGTCCATAACCTAAGAATGATCAGAAACCTTAGCAAAAGTTATACCTACAACAACCAAACTCTGTGTAGACATGGGAAGAGGAAGTCTCAAACACCGAACAAAGCAACAAACCTTCTTACACTCAGTAATTAGGATAAAAGTATAATGCCTAGACAACTCATGAAATTGAGCCTCATACTCCATAACAGTTATAGAGCCATGTTCCAACCTTGAGAACTGATCTCTCAGATGATCTCTGAGGCCCCAAAACGTATACATCTCCAAGAAGATCTTATAGAGCCGAGTCCATGTCAATGGGAGAGATCTAGTTAGCCTGGAATCAAATCAAGATGACCTCTTCACAAATGTCGAGCTGCTAGTGTAATCCATAACACGGGTCTTAACTAGGCCCAAATTATGGACCCTATCCTCATAAACAATAAGAACTTATAAGCATCCTCGCTCAGTATACCAAGAAAACCTAAGCGGAGCAAATCTCAAGTATCTACACAAAATTTTTTGCTCCTCAATAGACATAGAAGGTTGGGAAACTACCAGCTAAGCAACTACCAATGCAAGAGAGACCTCAACTCTAGGAGATGCAGCTACCAATTACTCCCCTGCCTCAGTACAACTCTGATCTATAGAATATGCACCATCAAAGGGTGCACCACTAAATAATCCTAAGAGTTGAACCAATGCATCCCTAAGAACTAAAGAAGAAATAAACCCCAGTGGAGCCTGGACTAGTCCCTGGCCCACCGCTGGTTGGGGCAGAAGAATCTCTGCCTCAAAAGTAAGAATAGGGTTCGGTGAATGCCCCTATACTGGACCTTAGCTAGGGACACATATCTCGGTTATCCACGAACAGCGACAAGATCCCTAGGCTCAATCTCTGGATCCTCATATCGTGAAGCAGTAGCACGTGTCCTATCCATCTGTGAAAGAGTGAAACCAAAGAAATTCTTTAGAAACCAACTCAAACTATTAGCAGAAAATGAGTGAAAAAAGTGAAGAACTCCTAAGAATGTTCTATAGCCTCTCGAAGATAAGAAACAGAAGTCATCGCTCTGATTTGCGGGACTCTATTGGACACTCGCTCTTGTACCAATAATACTGGTAAACCTAGGCTCTATTACCAATTTATAATTACCCGATTTATGAGTCATGATAGCACCTAGTTTATCCCATCAGTAGGTAAGCCAAACCATAGCTCGAAGCTAGTAGCAACGGGCTAATTTTGTGGAAAAAGCCGTAAAAAATAGAAATTTACAAGTAAATACTTAAAATAATAATTTTAGATAATAATAATAGTCCAATAGATAGAATAAGGTAATAACAATACTCCAAAACATATCGGTATAAGTGCTACTTTAAAAAGGGACATAAGTATTGAAATAGTAAAATACAAATCTGTCTCAAATAGTGAAAGACTTGACATAGATAATAGAAGAAAAAATAAGCAACCGACTCCGGGAGCTCACCCTATCTCTGAAATCAACTCAACACGATCGGCATGTCAGCAGTGGCCAATAGTACTCAGATCTGTACTAAAAAGGTATAGAAGTGTAGTATAAGTACCAAAACCATGGATACTCAGTAGACATCATCGACCTACTGAGCTAAATCATGATATAAATATGATAAGGATGCAGATAAATAAACTAAGTCAAGGTAAAAGGGAAAACCTAAAAATAAGCTCCAATACTATAAATAAATAATCGAAACAGATATAATATGAAGGAAAGCATAAATAATACTAAAAACTGGCCCAAATAAGTCAATAAGTGCAAAAAAGTAAATAATCCAATGTGGGCACCCATAAGCCCGGAGGGTGCAATCAAAGAAAAGTAACAACAGAAGATCCAAAAACTAATTGAATATCAAACCATAACCATGAATCATCCATACCTCTCAATACTCATATCATTATCATTATTTGTCGGGCTTGAACTGAAACTCATGTCACCAATATCATCATTAATTGTAGGACTTGAACCGAAACTTAATAACAATAAACCATCAGATTTGAACTTGAATTAGCACCAACTCCCAATTATCCAACTAGAATAAATATCATGTATCTAACTTCCTCAAAGTTTAAAATAAGCATTTTAAAGGTTATAACATACGTATAGTAGTCTACAAGAGTTGACACAAATTTTGACCTATGATGTGCCGGAAGGGCCCACTTCTAATCTCTAAAATCTATTCTAAGAAAAATTCTACCCCACACTAGGATAAGGTATAAAATTCACTTCTAGATTTTACACAAGCCACATTTTTCCCTACTTAGGCCGATTTCTCTCATTTAAAGAGTGTAGAATCCTAAAAAGTGTGAAAATTTGGGAGAATCATTGGTGGGTAATTTTGGAACATTTGTGAACTTAAATTATGCGTTTCTTCCCTGAATTCATGGTAAGCTTCCATCAATTTCATTATTAAATCATTTCCCTTCTTTCCAAAATCCTAGAGTATTGGTTGATTGTAGCACCATTGGAGCTCAGAATTCACCCATTATTGAGAGAAAATGTTGCTTGAGTATAGACAGACGTATTGTTGGTTTCAAAAGTGTGATTCCACAAGCGGACTCCACATGTAATTTTTATGTGATTTTAGATCTGAAGCACAATAGTGTAATATGAATATCATCATTTTTGTTTTGATGAGTAGATTGTGATTTTTATAGCATGACATCTTGCGAAAGCTTCTCAAAAAGGGAATTCATTAGTTTAGCAGATTCGTCGGGATTTTCTTCGGTGTCCAGGTAGGCTAGGTCTACCTTATTCATAGATTAAGTTAATTCATAGTATAATTATGATTTATGCTAGATAAGAGATGAGATATAGGTATTGGAGGTATGATTGATATAATTAGTAATATTTTGACTATTTAGGTTATCTTGAAACCGTAATTTAGGTGTAATAGTCTTAATTAGTTATATTTAGGTAGAATTGTTATTTTAGGGCAAAATGTGGCTTGTGTAACATCTAGAAGCAAATTTTGATACCTTATTCTAGTCTGGGGTAGAATTTTCCTTAGAATAGATTTCGAAGATAATAAGTGGGCCTTTCCATTTTGTCCTGAAAAGCGACATTTGGCTGCCTGCACAGATACCGCTTAAGTGGTCCTCATATTGCTTAAGCGTCCATCTCTTATGCAATGAGGGGTCCGCTTAAGCGAGGCTTAGCTGGGCCATCCTAACCACTTAAGCGGTCAGCTGGGCGCATTAGAGGTCCTCTGCTTAGGCTACCCAAAAGGGCGCGTTAACGGTCCTCTGCTTAAGCGACCCAAAAGGGTGCTTAAGCAATGCACCAACTAAAAGCTCAAAATTATTTTGAGTCTCCGCCAACCTCGGGATTCATCAAGAATTCTATATACGAAAAAGACCTATGTTATCTCATCAAATCCAATATTTTGAACTCAATGGCACAACTAAAATTTCCATTTGAGGTTGTTTTAAAGAAAAGTGGATCCCACACCCACGTGTCATTTTTCTTAACTTTCAATCAACAGCCCAAAATGAGTACGGAATCCTCGGAACCCAAAAGAAGGGACCACCTAGCCTAAAATCGATGTTCCAAAGTTATTGAAACTATTAGAATTGGTATACGAGATCATTTGACTGAAAAAAAAAATTTGGTCGATAATTTTAACCAGCGAAGACTTTAAATAAGGGAATTAGCTCTAAAACCAAACAAACCGCCCAATAACCAAATGGTCAGATCCAACAAGTCATAAATGACTTAGGGCAGCTATAGGAAAGCTATAAATGACAAAAAAAAAATACAAAAAATGACCTGTAGTGTCATTACAAACTCCCATTAAGATTGGGAGATACAAAGTCATACTTACAAGCTAAAAGGGGTACAAGATTGCAGTTAATGCTCAACAAATGGTTTGGGAATGAAATTTAGGGGCACGTGAATAATTGTCTATAATTTAAAAGGGTGTTATTATTTCCATTAGGGATTTCGCCACTTACTGATAATGGATGGAAGTATAGAATATGTACCTTAGAAAATTTCCCGTCCGTTTGATAGATCTAACCACAAAGGATCAGAAAACCAAAGAGTATAGCTTGGAGTCAACTCCAATCGAATCTGAATACACAACACCTAGTGAGAGTTTAAGGTGACTTGAAAAGTATTCAATTCAAATCATCTATTTGAAGTGATTTAGCTCATTTTGAAGATTAAATCAAACAAGATAAAGGACAGCTTTTGCCATTCATCAACACAAGAAAGAGGAGTGGAGATCGATACCTGAAACTAAGATTCGTCAACGTTGGAGACAATGTCGATGAAAGTTTAGAAAATGTTCAAGAACGAAGTTGATGCTTCATTTTCACTTTCCCCTTTTGGTTTTAAGTTTTTTTTTTTGGATTTGCTTTTTTATTTCCATTTTCTCGTAGTTTTCTTTTTATTTTTGGTTGGGCCTAGATCAGCTAAGTCCAGCTTTTATGTGTATATGGAGATTTTTTGATCTAAAAATTCCACAAATCCGCAACTTAAGTTTCACTTATTACGAAAAATTCCACCTCTCCAAACATATTACAAAAATCTCATTTTTCTCTAAAATGCATATACATAGCTTTCTATGTATATGTCGGTCTTGTTATGTATATGCTGGCCTTGTCATACTTATTATGCATATGAATCGGCCTTGTTATGTATATGTCAGTCTTGTCATATACAAAGGTTTCTATGTGTATGTCGGTCTTGTTATGTATATGAATCGGGAGAGAGTAAAATAATTAAGGAAGTGGAAGAGAGTGTAAATAATTCCAATAAGGTTGGGAATTATGTTATTTTTACTTTTTTTTTATTAATAAAACGGGATATCTTGGCCTCTTTAATTAAAAACAAAAAAAAAAAAAACTTTCTCCATCTATCTTTATTTGTATATTATATTAAAAATAGATGTCTAACAATATTTATCTACTTTGACAAATCAACGATAATTTACTTATTTTTATTCATTTTATTCTTAATCATTAATTATAATTATTTCTCAAAGCATTGAATTAATTATATTCAAAAGTGATATAGTAAAACTACCCCTATCATTCACTATTTTTTAACTTGTGTGGCAAGCAAATAGTGAACTCAATATGTTATTCTTCATATTCACTTGTGTATAGAAATTGGAAAATGAAATATATTACTCCCTTCATTCCTTTTTATTTACTTCATTTGTATTGTGCTTATATTCCTAAATACTTGTTCCTATAATTTTAAAATACATTAAACAAAATTTTTCTATTATGCCCTTATTTAATAAATACTAGTCTAAAACGCACGTGTAACCTTTGATTACCTAAAATTAGACGATTTTTTCTATTTGTGATGATTTTTAATGAAGTGCAAAAAGTTCAAATCAATTTTCAAAGATCCTTCACACTTTTATAATAATAATGTAAAAATAACATATAGGAGTATTTTATTGTAAGCAACACACCCCCACCCCACCCCACCCCACCCCACCCACCCCCCCCCCCCCCCCCCCCCCCCCACACACACACATATATATATTACCATCAAAAGTTTCAAGTGGTTAATGGATCGTTACTTTTGCATTTGTCATGTAGTATCTTTTTCCTTGTTGCTAGAGGATAAGAAAGACACATTGATTTGAACCATATTTGTGGTACGATTATCTTTTATCTTTGCTATATTTAAATTTTTCCTTAATTTTAAAGTTAAATCTTTAGAAAACTTTTTGATTACTTATTTAAAACTTTTAAAAGATTGAGACTTCTGATATTTTTCTTATTCTAATACTTTCATATTTATTTTTAAATTTTTTAAATCTTCTTAAAATCAACTTTAAAATAATAATAGTGATGATATCTATCATCGAAAATCAAACATATTTGATAAACAAAATAAATTCAGAAGCAATATAATATGTTTAGCCATATGATCACATATTATTGGTTGTTCCAATTGGAGGCGTTGCTTATGAATCCTTGTTTGGAATTACTCTACCTCGTGTTCTTTTTTCTTGATTTTTCTTTCTATGATAAACTGATGCTTCTATGGATCAGGAAATTTGTTTGCCTTTCTACTATAAATATCATCATTAATAAAAACATTTTCGCAAATCGTATGTTTATTACGAAATTTAAATAATCTGTTTGTTTCAATTTATGTGATATTTTTCTCTTCTTAATTAAATGTAAGAGCTACTTCGTAAAGTTAGTTTTAAGCCACAAATTTCGTTGAGCCGCCGCTAAGATCTGAATATATGTCTTCACCTCATCAAGGTTTAGAAGCCTTAGACACCAAGAAGGTTCAATCTGAAAGAGAATAGAAAGGACCTAATTTAAAAAAGAAAAAGTTTAATACAGAAAATCTGATTGAAAAAATTAAGTTTTAAAGAAAGTTTTCAGTCAATTCTTTCTGAGATACTTGGACTGTGGCATTCAACGTTCATATCACACTAATATTGAAGATAAAGTGATTGGCATAACCTCTTTGTATATACTTGATCCATAGCTAAGTTAACTTTGTCCGTGCGTGTGATATATAGCGTAGAAAGTTTTTATTTTGCTAGCACTTGGCCGCAGATTTTGGATTAAATTTTAAAAATAAATCTCCAAATATTTATTGACAATGAATTTTGGATCAAACTTTTAAAACCTCATGCATTAAACGAACCCTTAATACCTTTATATACTATTGCCACATGCACTACAGAAAAAAAACATAACAAAATATGGGCATGATTTAATTAGCGGAATAAATTATTCTGAGGCTACCAAACCGCCTCATAGTCTTTATCACAAAACCTACCTAGTAAACAAGTTTTTCTTAAAGCAATATAATCTTTAGTATGCTAAACTTCTAAAAGAAAATTTCAGTTAGAAGGGAAAAGAATATGTTGTACGAGAATCAAAATTCGATAATTGAAGCCTAAGGAAACGAATTAATTGTTCAATTTTTTTCGAAGTAAGATGCATGTTCAAACACAACTTCAACTTTAAAAGCTCAAATTTTTAAGTTATAACTTCAAAATCTATGACCAAACAGAAGCAATTAAAACATTGAGACCAGAATTACTATGAATACAAACATACACCAACTTGAAGTACTCCTAATATGAAAACGGTAACTATATGGCTGAAAGTTAAGAGGCCCGAGTCTCTTTACTTGGCAAAATTCTCCAAAGAAAAACCATAAATATAACAATCTTATACCAAATTTTCTAAGGTAATCTTTCTTATTGCACTTGAAGGAGACATAAAATCAAAAAGAAGGAGAACTAACGACAGGAAGAAGAGAGAGAGTTTCTAAAAGCTTACAAAGTAAACCATTAATCTTAAAACTTTCATAGATAGTGAGAACTCTATTTCTATTTAAAATCTATGACTTAACGAAAGCAATTATAACATTGAGATCAGAATTACCATGAATACAAACATACACTAAATTTATGTGATCCTAGATGGGAAACAATTCGATGTTTGTACATGCATGTGGTTGAACAGTGATTCTAGAGAACAAACAGTCACAGAAAAGGGGCATGCCTCAATTTTGAAATCTAGTTAATGCCTGATAGTAATAATAACAATAGTGTTTGAGTTATCTAAAGAAAGACGGTATCTTTGATATCTTCATATATATATGAAATTAACACAGGCTAATCGAGTCTATGGTATTGTACACTATTAATATCTATGCTCTTATAACTTCTTTTATATCTTCTCATCTTAATTTTTCTTCTTACTTTGAGCGTTACGTGTGAAACACGTATATAGAGACTAACGACGGGAAGAGCAGAGATGTAAACTATTAACTTGAAAAATTCATAGCTATTATAGTAAATTCCGATATTATTTTATCTATACTACTGTATATCTCATGTAATGGCATGATAAAATAAATTTATAAGATATTCTTTCTTATCCCGTACCACCTATCAAACTACCCCTAATCGTACAATGCCATGAAACAATACAAAACTTAGTATTTAGAACAATAATTGGCAGTATAAGTCAAGTTAATTAACAAATATAAGGCTTTGACAATAGAAACAACCTATTCTTGAAAATTAAGACGACCTGAGTTTTGTTATAAGAATTTCAGCATCTCCTTCTTTGAAGGACCAAACGAACTCTTTTCTTTCTCACCCGATGAGTTCCTCTATTTACCATATATACTCCTTCAATATTAAAGGAAAAGGCTCAAATATGTCACTGAACTATCAGAAATGGCTCATTTATGCCGTCCGTTAAAAGTTGGGCTCATTTATGCCATCGCCGTTACAAAACTAGTTCATCCATGTCATTACTTTTTAACAGCCGATTTTAAAAAACAGTCTTGCCACGTGGTAGCTTATTAGAGGGCCACGTCATTTTTTATTTTATTTTTTAAAAAAAAAATTAGTTTTCTTTTTAAATTTTTTTTTTTGATCCATTAAAAAGAATCCACCCAATTTTTTGATCCATTAAAAATTAATTTGATCTATACTTTTAAAATTTGATTAATTTTTCATGATCAAACAAATATTTAAAGATTTTTTTTAAAAAAAATCTACTACTAAAATTTATAACCAAACGTTATTCTAATTAAGCATATAGTATGTCTTAGCATACATGAAATATTTTGTTGGCCGAATGTAAGTAACTTTTTAGTTTTTTATTTTGTTTATCAAGCATAAAATGGCATCATCAGCATCAGGGGCGGCTCAAGCAAATTTATGGCTTAAGGCAAAAATCAAACGGCGGTCTTGCATTTTATTTTTTTATATAAAAAAAAAAAATTTCTATAAATAGTATTTAATATATTTCTTAAAATTTGTAATTTATTATTACTACACAAAAATAGGCTCCTCAAATTTTGGGGTCTTAGGCGGCCGCCTTTTCTCCTAAAGGGTTGAGCCGCCCCTAATCAGCATTCAACATTTGTACGTAACACTTTATGCATCATCATATATCATTGCAAAAACAGAAAAGCGACAACATGCCGACATATATAGTATACGTAGAGTTGGCAAAATGAGAAGCTAATTATTAATAATATAATAATAATATTTGATGTTTATATATCCCTTCAGTTTCAACTGAAAAATGACAAAAGCTTTAGTTAACTTGAATCTTTAAAAAAAAAATGAAGTGATAAAAAGCGTGGAGTGTATACTCTCTCTGTTCCATTTTAGTTACTCGTTCGTCAATTAAAGTAGCTATTTTATTATAATATATTTATTAAATGATGTTTACTATTGTATTTGAAATTAATTTGAAGAAAAAAATAATTAATATTAAAGGTAAAATATGAAAACAATCTTAATATGTCAAAAATGACCAAAAAAACGAATCGAACGAGAATGTTTTAAGAATATATTCATGAAAAATTAATCAAATTTTAAAAGCATAGATCAAACTAATTTTCAATGGATCAAAAAGTTACGTGGATTCTTTTTAATGGTTCAAAAAAAAATATTTTTAAAAAAATAAAATAAAATAAAATAAAATTAAAAATGACGTGGCCCTCTAATAAGTTGCCACGTGGCAAGGCTGTTTTTAAAAACCATCTATTAAAAAGTAATGGCATGGATGGGCCGATTTTGTAACGACGATGGCATGAATGAACCCAACTTTTAATGGATGGCATAAATGAGTCATTTATGATAGTTCAGTGACATATTTAAACTTTTTCCCAATATTAAATAGAAGCGATTTGTTTAGGAAAAGTCAATCGAGACGATTTTGTTTGGAAAAGGTTTGTTTGCCTTTTTTTGGGCATAATATTTTGGATGTCTTTTTTGATAGAAAAAGTCAACCAAATATTTTTCAGGAAAAAAATTCCTATTTTTTTTAAACCTATTGGAAAAAGTTTTGGCAAAAATATTGTAGTGAAAAAGACATTTTACCAAAGCTTAGTCTTTTTAATAAAAAACAAAAAATTTAAATCAAACACTTTTAATTAAATATAAAATAATAAGAATAACAATTTGCTTAGAATAAACTTATTAATGTTACACGAAATGCAATATTTGTTTAAATAATGAAAATTAATGTTATTATACCAATACTATGATTGAATTATGCTAAAATTTAAACTTACTCTATTATTAGCATTTAAACGAGCAAGGTGAGGTTTAGTCTATTACAATAAAAATACTGAATTAATAAGTAATGAAACACATATGAGATCCAAGCTTACTTCATAAGAATGAAATTGTGTCTCACGTAGTCATGGAATTACCCATACAAAGAAGATTGTGGGTTACCTCCAAAAATTAATTTTGAATAGCTTGTTGTTTTGGTACATAAAATCTGTATGTTAGTTTACTAAACTTCAAACACAAGTTCAAGTTTTTTTAAGAACATGAAATTTTCCAACATCTTCAACACAAAATCAAAATGGCGAAGTGTGTTATTCTGTATTTAAAAAAAAAAAATAGTCAAGTCCTACGAATTCACGGAGTGTCCTTAAGGAAATAATTTTCCTCAAGTACGAGGTTGCGGAATTTTCCTCCCAGGATAAAATGACTTAATAACCCGACAGTAGCAGTACCTCAAATGATCGGATTCTCTTCAAACTCACTCTACGGGAGATAATCACACGAAGTATTTTAGAAGACAAGAAGTGTTTGTAAATCAGAAATTTTTCGTTACTAAATCTGTGGAAAAAGTAGGTTTATATAGCCATGAAGGGTCCCTTTCGAAAGGTATGAATGGTTCATTAAAAAGGTATATCTTTATCACAAGTTAAAATATCATTCGATTAACGATTGAAAGTCATAAAAACTTTATCGAAGTGGAAAGGGATTGCGAGGGAGTAATTGGTTGTTGTTTTGTGTTGTTGGGATCATGGGGGAGTATATGTAGTGGGTTTGCTTTTTTCTCTATTAGTATTATCTATTATGATATGTTTTGGTAGTGAGGGAGTAAATATCTAGGTAGTAGTAGTTGTTAATCTGCATCTTTTTCTCTGTCGTGCGTATGTGTTTGGTATATATAGGGGAGTAGCTTATAGGTAAGGAGGTAGTAGTATTGGTTTAGGATTTTGGAGTTTGACTTGGTTATGGGTAGTTTAGGTTGTGTTGTATATTGTTGTTATTCGTGTGTGTGTTTAGGATTGGGTTTTGTATATTTTAAGTGTTAATATTAAAAAATAATTAAATAATAAATTGAGAAAAACGATTTTGTTTAAAGCAGAGACTTTTAATAAAAAGTAAAAAGTTCAAATAATTTTTCTAAAGTCCTTCACATTTTTAATATATTATATAGATACAGATTATAGATTATAGAGTATAGATATAGATATAGATTATAAATTATACATATAGAGAGAGAGATTATAGATAACCATTATTGATTTGGAAAGAGATATAAAATTTAACTAAAGATATATGGATAAAATTACTTTTACTTTTATAATAGTGAGAAATTTATTAAGGTCCTGTTTGGGCATGAAAATTATAATTTTTCGGAGTTGAAGGTGGAATTAGAGTTGTGTTTTGCCATGAATATAAATTAAAATTGTTTTTGAAATTTTATAAGAGAAGTATGAGTGAAAAAAATAAAAATAAGTAAAAATAATTACAAATTCAATTTCAAAATTATATTTAGAATTTTCATGACCAAACACTTATAATTTTTATTTTTTTCACTAAAATAAAAAAATTTTGTGGCCAAAAGATTATTAAAAGTGTACCCAACTCAAATAGAGCAAACAAAAAAATGAGGGGAAAACGTGGTGGTGGCGCTACTGCTGCTTTGAGCAAACTTTGACAGCAATCACTTTTGTACTCCCTTCATTTTGTTTTACTTTACCTTTGTATTAAAAATTATTAGTTTAATTTACTTATTTAATTTATGAAATTAAAAAAATTATTATATATTTTCTTTCTATTATTAATACTTCTATTAAATAAGTTTTTTTTTCATCTAACAATATTTATTTACTATATTAAAAATAGATATTTAATAATATTTATTTAATGTTAAAAATCAATAGATAACGAGTAGTCAAATTTAGAATTTCAATGTATCATAATAAGGTAATTTAGTAAGATAAATTCTTATTCCGTATTCCCTCCATTTCTTTTTAAGTATTTCTTTTGGCTTGAACACATTCTTAAAAGGTAACTTTACCAACTTATTTTTAATTAAAAAAAAAATGAGTTGACATTAATTATGTATTTAAACTCAAAGGCATATTAGAAGATTATGATTAAAATATTTCTTAAAAATTTAAACATACACTTATTTAGAAACAAAATCACAATCCTAAAGAAGCATTTAAAAAGGAATAAACGAAATACTGTTCATAAATCTTTTTAGGAAAAATTATTTAGTCTGGCAATCCTAAGATGATAATTATGATCCTTAACAACAGTTGAAAATATTTATCATCTAAAGCATTTATAGAAATATTTTACCGAGGAAAAATGGGGTTTAGGTGGGTATCTTGGCAGAAAGTTTGTGTCCGCAAGGAGGATATGGGGGTTTGGGTTTCCGAGAGCTCCATCACTTCAATATTGCCATGCTCGCGAAAAACAGGTTGGAACCTTTTGACTAGGCCTGAGGCCCATGTGGGAAAGTTGTTTCAAGCCCGATACTACTATAAATCTAATTTTCTTGATGCAGGGCTAGGCTCCTATCCTAGCTTTGTATGGTGGGGCTTATGTGCGGGGAAACAAATTTTGAAATAAGGAAGTCTTCGGCGTATTGGGGACGGGAAAATAACAAGATTCTATATTGACCCATGGCTGCCGAAGGACAACTCGAGTTATGTTGAAAGATCTAATTTTCTTGAGAGTGAGAACTTTCTTGTAGCTGATTTGATGGAGCAAAGTGTACGAGAATGGAATTGGAATTTGCTACGTACTCTTTTCAATGAATCTGAAATAGATGCAGTTAGACAAGTACACTTGAGTATTAAGCCTCGAGGTGTGCTCTGTGAGGAGTGGATATCGTCTCCTTTATAATCAAAATTCAGCACCAAATCAGCCGAACCAACAACTTTGAAAGTTCATCTGGAGCATGCCATTACCTTCTAAGGTGCTTAATTTTATCTGGAGATCTTTGAAAAATATCTTACCTACATGTGAGAGCCTTTTTATGAAGAATGTGTTGCTAGTTCAATTTATCTGCAATGTTTGCAGGCACCAGAGACTGTGAAATATTGCTTGATAGAATGGCATTTTGCAAAGCAATGTTGGATTCAATCAAATTTTGGTTGGCATGATTTAACAGGAGACTTTATGGAATGGTTTGAGGAACAAAGAAAGAGAAACCTAAAAATGAAATTGGAGGAAGCAGACATGATTTTGTGGAGCTTATGGGAAGCTAGAAACAATCTATGTTGGAACAAGAAGTAAAGTACGCCAACTGTCATTTTATATCGTGCAAAAAAGGTGTTAGAGGAATAGAGGAGTGCCAATTTGGGGACGAGATGCATGTTGTTGCCGTGTATAATATGAATACAAAATGGGAACTACCTCTGTTCGACACAATCAAATGTAATAACGATGCCTTCTTACGATATCCATACAGGTTTGGCAAGGGTAGGCATGGTTCTATGTAATCACTTGGGTCAATTTATTGCTAGAAAAACTATGTTCCTTGGTCGTGTTGCTAGCCGTTTATTAGCCGAGATCATGGGGGTACGTGAAACTCTCACTTGGTTAAAAGAGCGATTACAACAAAGTTGATTATGGAAACTGACAATCTACTTGTGAAGCAAGTTGTGGAAGAAAATTTGGTGAAATACTCTTATTTTGATTCTTTAGTCTTTGATTGTAAAACTCTTTTCAAAGAGTTGTCATCTTTTTCCTTGTTGTCTGTTAAAAAATCAGCGAATTAAGTTGCTCATTGTCTTGTTAGATCATCTGCTTTTATGTCTAATTCGATGGAGTGGGATACTAACCCTCCCCTCTGATTACTGATGTACTTGAGTTTGATTTGAATAATACATGATGAAAAACTCATTTAAAAAAATAATATTTTGCCAATTATCTCACTTTTCCCCAATACAATTAGAAAAAGATTGTGCTCCTATTTTCACTTCTCTCTCCTTACCAAATCAATTTTGAATTTCATTTCTCTCTCCTACTTTACCAAACAATTAGTCTTTTTTTTTATTTATCATCTGGTGTTCGTTACCCGCATTGGAGTTTGAATCCGGATTCGCGCCGATTGGGGCCCCATTCGGGGAGTAGCGCTCCCTACCAAGGATTTTTCCATACCCACGGCTCGAGCCCGAGACCTCTGGTTAAGGGAAGAGCAATTCCATCCACTGCACCACATTCTTTGGTGGTCAAAAAATTAGTCATTATACACTTCATTAGCTATTAATTAATTTTCATTCATAAATGGAAAAAGGGTCAAATATGCTCCTAAACTTTGTGAAAATATTCAGATATACCCTCCGTTAAAAGTTTAGCTCACCAATATCCTTGCCATCCAATTTTTGGTCCATATATACCCCGTTGTCATGTTTTGGGTCGTATATACCCATGTTGCCAAGTTTTGGGTCATATATACCCTTGTTGTTGATAATTGTTTTGCTGAAATTTTTCAACCCCCTTTTCCTTTTTTTTCCTTAAGAAATTATATTTGTCACATTATTTTATTATTGTCATATCACATATAATTAAATTCACTCCTTCTTCTACACATTAAACGACAGTCAAATGCTCTTATCTACCTCACAATAGCTTTGGATTTTCTCTAATTTATCGAAATCCTTTTGTTGTATTTTCAAATTCTTACATAACCATTCCTCTCGTACGTACGTACGTACATACATACATACATACGTATAAAAGATATCCTCTTAATTGACAACTTGTTTTTGCTGTCTCTATATGGATTGCCTCTTTTACACTTCTACATCTCAATTTCTCACTTGGGTTTTACTTATTCTTCTTATTTTTGGTGTTAGAATTGACGGTGATGCGAAAGATGGAGTCAGTTGATATGATAATAAAATAATTTGCAATTGGTAAAAATTTAATTCTTGATTTTTGTCGCAATTACGCATTGAGTTTTTATGAGGTATTCTTGACTTTTTTCATATTTTTACTTGATGATTCTTGGGTTTATGCAAGAATTGAAAAACACATAAAGGAATTTTGGCAAATTAAATAAAATTCAAAGAGATTGTGAGGTAGATGAGAGCATTTGACGAATGGTTAATGTTTAGAAGAAGTGTGATGTGACAATTAAAAATTGATGTGGAAAAGATTATTTCTAAAAGGGGAGGAGGGAGTTTTAGCAAAGAAATTAACGGCAACAGAGGTATATATGACCCAAAACTTGACAATAGGGGTATATATGACCCAAAACTTGGCAACAGGGGTATATATGACCCCAAGACTTTGACGGCAAGGGCATTGGTGAGCTAAACTTTTAACGGAAGATATATATGAACATTTTCACAAAGTTTAGGGGCATATTTGACCATTTTCCCTCCATAAATTAATGTATTTGTACATTTTGTATTTTGTGAATCGATTTTCATAGTTGTTTCATTTGTTTCATTTATTTTTGTATTTATATTTATATTTTGTAATTGACTGCATCATTTATATTTTCATTGTTTTATTAATTTTTGTATTTGTATTTGTATAGTTGTAATTAACTGGGTGATACTCGCTTATTTTGTTTATATTACTATTATATATAAGGGAGAATCTCAAATTTTGGTAGTTCTCGCTAGGGTATTTTAGGTATTTCACTTCCTTGGCTAAGTGAATTAAGAGAATACACATGGCAATTGATGGTGTTCTTTTGTCAAACATTTTCATTTTTGCCCTTATTCTTTTTGTTAAGGTCATTCCCACTTGTGTGTTTGTAATTGGTCTCTTTTTATCACTTAATAAATTATCTTTTGATTAAAATTCTCTTCATTTTAAATTAATAATCACTTTTGCGCAAAAAAGTTATTCAAAAATAACTTTCATATAAAATCAAAGTTAGTAATAATTTCCAACTACACCCTTATAGTAAATATTGTTCAATTCTTTATTAAATACATAATAAATGAGATAATTTAATCAATAATAAATAGTACATTTCCTTTATTATTTTTTTAGCGGACATGAAAAAAGATAAATCAATAATTAAAATAGGGTGAACAAAATATTTTCTTAAAGGGCGCTTAAATAATAAACATGACAAGTAAATGGACCTAATGGAACAATCTATTAATTTAATTTAATTATTATTTAATATTCTTATAGATCACCATTAAGTTGGTTTATGTAAATCTTCTAAATTAAGGTTGTAACCATTTTTTTATATATTTGAAGTCATTGAAATATGGGAAAAGACTCAAATATGTCACTGAACTATCAGAAATGGCTTATTTATGTCATCTGTTAAATGTTGGGCTCATTCATGTTATTGCTGTTACAAAACTAGCTCATTCATGCCATTACTTTTAATAGCTGGTTTTTAGAAAACAGCTTTGCCACGTGGCAACATATTAGAGGTCCACGTCATTTTTTTATTTTTATTTTTTAAATTAATTTTTAAAAAATTATAAATATTTTTATTATAAATATTTTTTTTATAAATTTTTTTAAAATAAAAAAATTAAAAAAATCCCTTAACTTCCCAACCTTATACATTATATATTTATAAAAAAAATCTTATCCTAAAGGTCTCCCTCAACCTCCCAACCTTTTACATTATATAGTACACCCACACAGACACAAAGGGGGACATATTAAAACACAAAGATAAGGGGAACGAATAGGGAGGATTAGGGAAACAGAAAGGACAAAAACAGGAAGAGAGGGAGAGGAACCTTGAAAAAAATATGGACTGGAGAGAAAAATAAGAAAAGAGAAGACTTAAGAAGAAAAGGGAGTAACATTTGACAGAAACAAAAAGCAAATAACATAAACGGGTAGACAACGAGTTGGAGTTTGAGGTTTGGTTCATGGTTTTGAGTTCGCAGCTTCTTCTTTCTTTTGTTGGCAACTATTTTTCCAAAAGGTAACCCTTTACCTTTCTTTGAATAATATAATATCGCGATTATGCGAAATTCAATTCCAATATTATGAAATGGAATTGCTCTTATTTACCATTTGTTGTTGTAATACTAGAGTATTCAAATCTTTGTTATGATTAAATTTGAAGTGAGATTTGATATAATATATGATCCATGCATGCATATAAATGATTATCAAAAAAGAATAAATGATAACGTACACATTCACACATAATACTTTACTACATACATTTTGCATTGCACACACAAAGAGGGAGAGAAAAGTAAGGAAAAGAGAATGCACTAACAGAAGAAATTGTTCATATTTTTGCCTTCTTTTTCTTTCTCTATCATGTGCTTTTCGAAGTGTTAAGAAGGATTAACCATTTAAGATCTTTGAATTGATCATTTTAATATGATCACCTTTTTCATTTGACAAAATATGACAAGAATACAGTTCCTTCCTTTATTATCATTGCATATATGGACTAGCAATGGTTATGATGAACTAGAATTTCAGGTTTGAATATTTTGGGTTCATGTATAAATAAATATCTAGAAGATTGGTCAAATATATATATAATTATTTTTAAAAATAAAACTCCAAAAAAAAACATGAACATTAGTTATATGCAAAATTTATTATTCGTTATTTGATAAATAAAAGCATAGAAATATGTAATCTATAAACTTCGTAACCAACACCATTTTTAAAAAATTAAATAAAAAATTATAAAAAAAAAAACTATAAATATTTTAAAAAAAAAAAATTAAAAATGATGTGGACCTCTAATATGCTGCCACGTGGAAAAGCTGTTTTCTAAAAATCGGATGTTAAAAGTAATGACATGGATGGGCCAATTTTGTTACGGCAATGACATGAATGAACCCAACTTTTAACAGATGGCATAAATGAGTCATTTCTGATAGTCCAGTGGCATATTTGAGTCTTTTCCCTTGAAATATTTTGTTGTATTAGATTGAAAAAAATAAATTTTGCAAAAACTCCTGTCACATGAAAAAATAGGTGAAAATAAAATAATAAATATCAAAATAAATTTATTTCTATTTATAGCTGAGAAATTACATACTCACAAACTCATTAAAATATCAATATTTTCTATTTTTTATCATCATTGAATTGTCATTATTAAAATATCATCATGTTATTTTATAAAATATTAAATTACTTGTCACCTTTTGATATATTCTAATTCTCCAATAATACTTTCTTCCACACAAATAAAAATTTATTTAAAATTATTCAATTATACGATTAAGAACTTTAATAATTATAAAATTTATCAACAAAATACATTTAATACGTCGGTCATTAAATTATGTTAAGTATAAAGTAAAAGATATAATATAATTATATTTTTAAAATTTAAATTATTATTTTTTTAATCATGAGTCTGGGCCCGGACTTAGCACGGGCCTCATGAAACTAGTATAAATACAAATGATGGATTTGGCATACAAATATAAACGATACAAAATAAATACAAATAATGCATATACTTATTTTGAATATAAATACATATAATAAATTAAAAATTTTCATAGCTAAGCCATCCAAATACAAATCATAAATTTACATAAAATATATCGTTTGATAAAAAAATATAAAATACAAACTAAAAAAAAGAAATAAAAATGAGAAACAGAAAGAGGTGAAAATATAAAATATAAAGAGGAAGAGAAATTTAAAAATAAAAAATAAAAAATACAAAAATCGAAAAGATTCATATTATGCGCTGGAAATCTCTAATTAAAATCAAATGCGTGATTTGTGTTGCAATTATGGATAGATATATTATTATTATTATTATTATTATTATTATTATTATTATTATTATTATTATTATTATTATTATTATAATATCTAATAAAAGGGAATGAGGCGGAGAATCAGACAGGTCTCCCGTCAGTATGCCTACTTCGTGAGCTGTTTTTTCCGTAATTTTATTATATCATCTCTAATTAATTATTATAAGTTATTTATGTATCAGAAAATTAATAATATTTAATAAAAAATTATATCTTATAGATATTTATGACATGTCTGTTTCAGCTACTTCACCCAAGTATTTTTGTATAGTAATTTTGTTATATCACTTTTCATTAGACATGTCTATTTTGTTGTTTTAATTGTGATTTTACTATGTCACTCCCAATTAATTATTATGACCATTTACATTTTTTCACAAGTATTTTTTATAGTAATTTTGTTATATCACTTCTAATTATTTGTTATGAGTCATTAAGACATGTCTCTTTCGTTGCTTCAATCGTAATTTTACTATATCACTCATAATTAAATATTATGGTCATCTAAGCATTTGAAAATTACATAAAAAGTATTATAAATTACAATAGTTAACAACTTAAAATATCTGAAAAATAATTTGTTATATATTTTTTAAAAAATATGTAAAAAAATATCTTCATAAACTGCTTCCTCCGTGATTTTATTATATAATCTCTTATTAATTATTATAACTTTATTTACGTATTAAAATTAATAATATTTAATAAAAAAAGTAAAATAGATATTTATGATATGTCTGCTTCAGCTGTTTCACCCAAGTATTTTTGTATAGTAATTTTATTATATCACTTCTAATTAGACATGTCTACTTCACTGTTTCAATCATGATTTTACTATGTCACTCCTAATTAATTATTATGACCATTCAAAAAAATTTCCAAGTATTTTTTACAGTAATTTTGTTATATCACTTCTAATTAGTTGTTGTGAGTCATTAAGACATGTCTACTTCGTTGCTACAATCGTTACTTTACTATATCACTCATAATTAATTATTATGATCATCTAAGCATTTGAAAATTACATAAAATGTATTATAAATTACGATATTTAACAACTTAAAATATCTAAAAAAATAATCTGTTATATATTTTTTAAAAATATTATAAATCATAATAATTAAATATATATATATATATATATATATATATATATATTTGTTAGGCCCGTGTCTTGCATGGGCTATTAGTAACTAGTTTTCCTTATAAATGTGAATATGATTTCTTATTTTTACTCTACTGTTACCTATTGTATTTGTATTTTCTATAATTAAAGTAACGCCTAAATATGTATTTCAGTTGCTATTTAAGACCTTACTATTGTTCTGCAAGCTATGGTGGAATTTCAAAACCAAGAAGTCTATCTGGAGTAGCTATATGATGAATAAGTATTGTAGAAAACTTCACCCTAATGAAATAGTTTGGAAACCTGGAGGGGGATCCCAAGTGTGGAAGAAGATATTTCAGGTAAGAGATCTTATAGATCATCTTATACTATGGAAGCTTGGAAATGGAAATATTCATATTTGGTATAATGACTGGACTGGCCTAGGACAATTATATTATATTATCTAGGATAGCAGGGAATAGGATGATAACACATCAGAGAGTAACTGATTTGGTGATAGATGGGCAATGGAATGCAACAGTATTAGAGGACTTGTTCCCTGAAGACATTGTGCATCATATTTTGAATAAGGTGGCCCCATCACAACAATCACAACAAAGGGACATAGCAATATGAAGTGTTGAAGCCAAGGAAAATTTTACAGTTAAATCATGTTGGCAATATGTTAGATTCAGAGAATTGTCCAATGAAGTGTATAAACAGATATGGATAAAAGGCTTACCTTTTAAGATTGCATTTTTTATATGGATGATATGGAGAGGTAAGATAGCAGTTGATGATACTACCAGAAGGTGGGGAATTCAAGGACCTTCTAAGTGCTGGTGCTATAAAATTCCTTCACAGAAGACCATATTTCATGTGCTGAGGGGATCTTATACTGCTAACAGGACTTGGTCCTATTTGTCTTATTTTGCAGGTATAAATATTCAAGGGAGAAGCCTCAAAAATACCATACATACATGGTAGGAACTACAAGTTAAAGCAAGTGGGAGAATATATTACAGAGCAATCCCAACAATAATAATGTGGGAATTATGGAGGAGGAGAAATACCCTCAAGCATGAAAGAAAAAAAGTTTCTGTTCAGAGACTAATTTTTAATGTGACCAGGCATCTAAGAATGTTGATTAAAGTTAGAAAGCCTGCTATGGAAGTCTCTTTTGAATGGCCAGAAATCATGCAACAGCTTAATCAACTCAAACCCAAGATTAAAGATATACCAGTCTTATGAAGGTCACCACAGGATTGTTGGATAAAGTATAACACTGATGGAGTTTCCAAAGCCAATCCAGGGAAAAGTTTTTGGGCATTTTACTTAAGAGACGCACAAGGGGATCTGAACATGCAGAGAGAGCAGTACTAGAGAATACAAACAATATGGTGACTGAGGCTATGGCTATTCTACATGCAGTAAATCATAGCAAGAGCTCAAAGCAAGATAGAGTTATTGTTCAGAATAATTCATTTTTGATGCAAAAACTGTTAAGCAGGAAATGGGGGATGCCATAGAGGGTGGCAGATATAATCAATCAAATATGGCAAAGTTTATCAAGTAAGCAAGTGCAGTTTCAACACATTTATAGGGAGGAAAATCAGTTAGCAGATTATCTAGCTAACACAGCATTGGAGCATGAGCAATTCATATATACATCCTTCATTCAATTACCAAGTTCAGGAAGAAAGATTTTAAATAGTGATAAACAACAAAGATGTTATCTGAGATTAGCAGTATCAACATGCTAGATAGACTGGGAAGGTTAAAGCAAGGGGAAGCTTATTTACAACCTATTCAACTATACAAAAAGTTAAAAATACTACTTAGCCTAGATACACCAGCCAAACAAAAAGGACTCTCAGTAGATGAGGTGGTCTTCATGGCAGATTTTCAATACAAGCGGTTGAGTTTTTTTATTTTCTTCAACTACACGTAGGTCCTAGCACCATACGATCTCTCTCTCTTTCATAACTACAAACAAGCAACAGAACCAAGATCAGTACTGAGCTCAATTGGTTAGATGAAACATAGTAGGAAGGGTCTCTTACTTGGATTAAATACCAAAGTTCAGCTGATCAGACCACAAGTGTTAGCACCAAAAATCAAACAGGGTACCCTCGCTCTGGCGAACGCAGCTAGAAGCAAAGATCCAAGAATATTATACTAGGAAGATGAAGAAAGAGAAGTTCAAGCTAACAAAATGGAAAGAGCCACTTACTCTTGCAAGCTGGAAGACAAGATGCTATATCCAATCAAGACAAGGTGTTTATCACCAATAGCAAGAGAAACACGAATTAAGGAATTGCAAGGGTAGCCATTGAGAAGGAGGTGGAGCAACAAAGGAAAGGAGCTGAAGTTCACTCATTTAGGAAACCCTACTGCTATATGTTTCCTTTGTATTTTTTTCTTTTTGAACCGGTTCATCTTATGGGCTAATCCATTTAGATTTTGTTATTAGGATATTTAGGATGGGTTGGTCCATTCGTTTGTGGACATTTCGTGATTATAAATAAAATCCTAAATTAAACCCAAAAAAAAAAAAAATGCACTTGGTACTATGAAATTTGCTCTTTTAAATAGCTAATAATTTGATGAGCTTAATTATTAAAAGTTTATATAACAATACATGTTACACATTTTATTGGGTAAATTTTATAGATGGTCATCCAACTTTATCTGTAATACTCAAAAATATTATTTTTTTATTTTGCTATACGAAAATCATTTAACTTTATTATATCCATTCAGTTTTACGTGTAATACTCAAAAATATTTTTTATACGAAAACCATTTAACTTAATTCCATCTTTCATAAAGTAACGTTGACAAAATTTTTGTTAAAATCCTATCTAAAGTATGAGATAATATAATTATCCTCATATTTGAGAGCAGGTTCAAAATGGTCCATATATTCTTTTGAGCAAGTATTGATCCACTATTTTGCTATAAATTATGCTTCTCCCTATTTTCATATATTTAACAAATACCAACTAAATTTAAAGTAAATTGAAAGAATAGAGGGCGGGGGGGGGAAGGGGGAAAGCGAAACCAGGAAAAACAATCAAATTTAATATCAAGTTACTGTCAAATTTGTAAAAGACAAAAGGAGTAAGCTAAAGTCGATTCAATATCAAATGTAAAATTACGAGCACCGAACATATCCCACTGAGGAGTTGTTTGGTAGAATGTATTGAAAAGTTAATGCATGCATTAATTTAATGTGTATTGGGGCATGTATTACTAATATCTTAAAATCCATGATATTAGTAATGCAGTAAATCTAATGCATGCATTAACATGATTAAAGACATTACTATCTCTCATAAAATTTTCCGCATCCTTTCCAACATATATATGGAGATATTTTTGTAAAAAAAAAAAAATCTAAATTATGTAATTCATGTTATTTTTAATACATCAAATCAAACACTGTAATAAAAAAAATACAAGCATAACTAATACAAGCATAGCTAATAAAAGCACTACTAATACAAGTATTAGTAATAGATCATATTTTGCAATAATTTTATACATTCTACCAAAACGACCCCTAAGTGTTTGCAAATTGAAGCAATTCATGCTATTATCATGACAGAAAAACACAATCTAACTTTCTAAACAGAAATTCGTTTCAAAATTAAGATCCCAAACAAACTATGAACACAAAGCAACTATCCAAGCTGAAGTATTCAACACAGCAAGACTACCTAAAATCCTAGGTGCAAACTATCAACATTAACCAAACTATCCAATGCAAGTAACCCAAATCTACAACAAAATAGAACACAGTGGTAAGATCCTTGCAAATGTTCATATCATACTGAAGAAGACCCTGGTTTTGACACATGAGATAACGCGTCCTCAAATTGATGCTCATCGGTTTTGCCCGCGCTCAAGCATGGTGGAATGAAAGATCTGAACACAGCTTCCATGTTGGGGACTTCCTTTAGTTCGTGCGAAACAACCTCGAGGGCTGGAGATATAAAGAAACGGCGGAATTTCTTCTGACAAATGAACCCGAAGATCAACGAGAATATTGGAAGTGGAAAAAGAACTGGAGTAGGTTTGAACTCTTTAACACCGAAGTAACCTAACATGGTAGCTTGAAACAAAATCAAGGTAGCTAACATGCGCGTATGAATATGGGGCCACATTCTTCCTTAGCTCTCAAATGAGGGAACATAGACTTTGAGTGCCTGTTTTGGGAAAAAATAAAATAAAAATTAGACATGAATAGCTCGAAATTGATGATAGAGCTTATTTGATTGATACATAAACACTACGAGACCAAAACAAGTACTCTCTTTGATTGGACACAGTAAAAGAACGAAGAACTTGTGGCACAAACCAAAAGTCCCTTTTAAAACTTGTGGTCTTAAAGTGGAACATAGGGAAGTGATAACTCACCTGATTGCGGAGAAGAAGCCACCCTAGACCGAAGTATACTACACCAAACGGAATAATTATTGGTGCTATGACGGAATAGCATAGGACAATTGTCATAATCAGCATATCACTAGGAAATCGGGTTGCATAGCCTAGATCACCAGGAGCCCAAGCCTCCTTTATCTCAGCTTCAGTTTTGCACAAATACTTCTTCTTGAGATGGAATATGATTAGAGGAACTATTCTAGATAGCTCCAGCCCATAGCCGACAAAGAACCTGACATCAATGAATAAGCAAAATCATTTGACTATTCATTTAACCAAAAAGATGATCCATTCTCTACCTGTTATATCATATGGAGAAGAAGAATGGAAACTATCAACATAAGAAATTAACATTCAGGACCAGACCCCACTTTGTGGGAATACACTGGGTTTGTTGTTGTTGTTGTTGTTGACCATAAAACAGCTTGAATAGTGCAAAGAGAAAAACTTAAACAAGTCGTTAGCGAGAGTAAAAGGAGCATTATTTTCTTTGTAATACTAGCTATGACCATTATGAACTGAGCTTTAACACCACATAGGTACACACTTGAAAAAAATAATAACTCAAGGACCATATAAAGGGAAATTCATTTATAGAAGCAAAAGATGATAGCTTAGAAGTGGGTTGAGAAGAGAACAGTTGACCCCGTGCCAAACTAAGTGCATACTCAAGTCAAACATTTCCCAGCTCTTTATTCAGAAACGTAACAAACAGCTCATATTATGTGCAAGACGGAAGACATATCACCGACGACTTAAAGACAACATATCGTTTAAAAAAAAAAAGATACAGAGTAGCTGACATAATAAAAGGGAAAGCATGTTATAGACTTGCTTCACAAGCACAAGGTCAAGAAGAAGGGAAGAAATATGAAAGTGAAAGCGAGGTCCGGACTTACTTCAAAGCCACAAAAGTCAAGAAGAAAGTTGCATTCTGTGGAAGGCTTTTCGCCAACACGCGAAAAATAGAGTTGGGATCATTCTCGATGCTCTTGAAGGAAGTGAATAGAGTTCCACCAAGAGTAACACCAATAAATACATTCAGCACTGTGAAATAAAAATATTTCCCTGAAGCAGCTCTTACCACATGGCTTTCTGATGGGGTGCCCTCTGCTTTGGATAGAAACAGAAGAAACTTTGGCAACAAAGCCAAAAATATGATGAGTGCAAGTTGAGGCAAATATGCTTCTAGCACTGTCTTGATTGCCTTCAGATTAACAACCGGTTTCAAAAACGGGAGAAGCTTCACCAAATTGTCTAGAGTTGTCAATGCAGAAATGAATCCTATTGGAATCATGTAAAATAATATGGTCAGAAACACAATAACATACACAACATACTGGCGGATTATTCTCTCATAAAACTTTTTCGAAAGATTAGTCCACATCAATTGTCGGGGTTCTGGAGCATCCATGACAGTCCATGTATCAACTACTGGGGCATGTAAATTCTGTGATGCTGAAGCTGCAGCCACCCTGCTGTTGAAAAAGACCAGAGCAGAAGATTGATGTTTCTCTTTGAGGGTCACCTTTTGCTCGGCTTCTAGCTGTTGGCTCAACTCCTTAATCTTATCATTATAGAATTCAATTGAATCCACCTTTTCACCGATAATACCAAGGAAACCAGTTTTATGTGACAGTTTTAGTGCATCAGGATTTGTTTTCTCTGACTCCGCATAGATAGCTTCAGCACGTTCAAGCTTCTTTTTATACCCTTCTAACTCTTCATAAATTTTGTTCACCTGATAAAAATCAGACACCGTTAATCCACAAGAGATTTGAAATTTATGCTAATGAAGTACTACAATTGTGATTTATTTCATACAAGGATTTCTCGGTAGAAAGCATATCCTTTTCATAGAGGAGCAGTTTTGGACTTCTATAAATAGAATATATTTTTTTCCATACATAACACAATAGCATACACAATGTAATCGTTTAATTAAAGAGTCTTTGTTTAGAGAAAGATTTTTCTCTCAAAAGTTCTTATGTTTCCTTTTTATATTAGTTTTCATATATGTGGACCAATTGCCATTTGCCAAAACATATTTCGATGCATATTTTAGTACACTTCTTTTGTATCTGATTTATCGTTGTTCGGTGTTTGCAATTATTAGCTTCTTGATGATGCCTTGTTATTTCGATCCCAACAACACAAGCACATCCACACAGTGTTAGTAAATGACAGGTGAAGGGCATAATGAGCACAAGCCCATCCTTCAAATATTCCATGAATAAAGGTAGATCGGAATTGTTGAAAATTTGAAGGACCTTAAGACTTTCGGAAGTTAACGTAGAATGCTATATTTAGTAAAACAAGCATGTGTAAATTAATGAAACTATCCATAGTAGAAGAATATTGAAACAGAACAGAGAATGTGAGATCTAGGTTATTACCTTCTTATTGTTCGTCACCACCATTGATCGATAAAATGTTTCAGGGTAGATTGCTCTAAAGAATGAATCCACCTGCTCCTTTTTACTTTGACCCTCAGAGACAGAAGGAATATCCCTGACAAGAATCGTAAATTGATCGGCTCTGACTTCTGGTGACATAAGAGCTTTGGCTCTCAATTCTGTAACATGCTTGTACGCTCTCCACAGAAAGAAGTAAGCAACAATGGAAACCCAATATGTGGCAACTACAAACGCCCACAACTGCGGACCTGAATTCTGCAACACCAATGGGTAAGAAATGGGAATATAAGAATTCATCCAGCGACAACAAAACGAAGAAAAATAAAGTAACCGTGGATGCCAACATTATGTACAATAAATCAGAATCTTTTTTTGGTTCTTGTAAATAACAGCCTATATGGTAGCGATTGAGCAAAATGAAATGGAGAGGAAAACATAGCAAGGATTATTAATTTAGACAAATGCCCATAAAATAAACCCTTGTCTAAATAGTGATGCATTGTCAAATTAGGCTAAGTTAAAACCATGAAACACTGGTTTACATATATATGTATAGATAATGTTTAAGGAAAGGTCAAAAGAACTTACCCCAACTTGCCCCATAGATAACTTATCAAGTTCATTGAAAGTTCCTTTGCTGGTGGTATTGACTGCCTTTATATTATGAGCGGTTGCAGCAACTGGCAGAAGTACAGGCAGCAGAACTATGCCGGAGAAGACAAATATTCCCAAGGCTGAAAAGATAAATGGTGTTATACAAAAATTCACACTCTAAAGTTCAGCTTACCTAATGCAAGAGATTTCAACAACTTGGCTACACTAATAAAAGGGCAGTCCGGTACACTAAAGCTCCCGCGGCCACAAGGGTCTATTGTATGCAGCCTCACCTTACATTTCTGCAAAGGGGCAGTTTCCACGGCTTGAACCCGTGACCTCTGGTCACAAATGGCATCAACTTGGCTACACCAATGACTCTTGAAAATGGATACTTTGGATTTCAATGAAGAATGCAAGCAAAATTTGAACATATTAAGAATTATATATTACAAATCCAGAGGAGATTTCATTAGTTAATGGCTATAGCTGCTTGTACTACAACAAGAAGCTCCACAATTCTAAACTAGTTGGAATGAGTTACTATAAGAAGTTACAACAAACTCCAACAACTTTTTTGTAAATCCTCATCCACCAATTATCCCAAAAAAAAAAACTTTCCAGAAACTTCCTGTAAAATTGAACCATAACCAAATCCAAACAGTTAAAAGTTTTCTTTTTGTCCCAACTTCCCATACTCTCATAAAAGGAAAGGACATACTTGGTTGTTACAGAAAGGACCAAAGTGTTCAGTGAAAAAATCTATAATTGAGCAAAACAATTATGAATTCAAATCTCTGTTCTCTGTTAACTTAAAAGTGTGAATGGCCTTATAAATCACGTTTGAATTTTTTGCCCTCATTAAAAGTTTTTCCTTTAGACAAAATATCTTTTTGCATATTTTATTTAAATTACAAATCCAATAAAGCAATATAAATTTTGCCTACAAATCCAATAAAACATTATAAATTTGGGACACTCCTAATGCACAACACAACACTAATTCCTATAAGGAATAAAGTCCTAAACTAATACGCTAAATATGGAAAACTGATCTTAAATAAAATACATGTATGCACGCCAAATATGGGAAAACAATACTAAACAAAATATAAATATACAGAAAAATATCATGTGAAATTTAAGGAAAAGGAGTCCTAATAGAAAAAAAAAAAAAAAAATTCATACAATTTTATTTAAGTAATATTTTGATCGAACTTCACAAATAAATATGATTTCTTCTACAAACATACGGCTTTTTCTACTGCTAGGTATTCTTCTTGTTTTGATTTTCATTCAAGTTGTTTTCTTGCTTTCACTATCATCATCCTTTGTGTCTTTCTTTATTTCTTTATAAAAAAAATTGGGTAAAACAAGAATATTGTGCAAAAAAAATCAAAGGTTCATCTCTTTTTTTTTATATATATAACATTGTACCATCTTAAGCCAACTAGAAGTGCAAGGCTCGTGTTAGCATGGGCCCAACAGTAGAACATGTAGAGCAGTAGAATATTTTCATTAATATGATTGAGCTGAGTGAATAACAATTGAAACTTTTTTATAACCTTCTTGTTGAATTTTGCGATCAGAAATATAAAGAAAGAATAGGCGTAAATCTGATGAAATAACTTAAAACAAATATCCAGCAGATTATTTATTTTCAATATCGCAAAGATTAAGAATCATGTAAACTTACCCTATAAAGAGAATACACAGCTTAGATTCGCTATTGTTTTGTTTAATTATTATTTTTAACACAGGAAAAAGAGTGTTGTTTATTAATAGAGAAGCGAGAGTTGAGATTTTCTTTCTTTATTTTATTTTTAAAACAAAGAAATATTAATTAATATTGAAAAGCTGCAAAAAGTTGAGAAAGATGGCTACATATATTTGATAGAAAATTTGCTAATGTTAAGAAAGTGCGAAGTGTTTGGTAGCAAATTTGTGATAGATACACGTTTTTTGTACCTAAATTTACTTTATTTATATTTAAATTAGTTTGTAAAAATCTTTTGCAAATAATGTTTATACTTCTTTTCTTTAATTTCTTTAAAATATAGTAATAAAATTTACTTCTGTTTTATTCTTCTCACACTTTACTACATATATTTTATCCTCTTTAAATCTCATTATGCCATTTTACCCTCTTTAAACATCACTGTACATTAAAATCACGATTGAAGCAGCTGAAGCAGAAATCAATCAATTTTTAAATTTTTTTTTGTTAATTATTGTTATTTACAGTACTTTTTATTTCATTTTTAAAGAATATATGTTGCTTTATATCTTTTTCTGTCCTGTCCCAATTTATGTGGCACTAATGTAATTTTAATAGTCAATCAAATATTTTATGTTGACATATCATTTTGTTATTCTTATTTTTCTAATACATAAATGACTTATAATAAGGAGTGATATAGTAAAATCATCGTTCGAAAGATGAAAATTTAGTTTAAAACATTAAGAGTTAATTTCGCATTTTATGTTTATTTTATTTTTCATTAAATATTATTTATTTTCTTAATACGTAGATGACTCATAATAATTAATTTAGAGCGATTGATTATGTCATTACTATAAAAATTAACATAATTTTATCATATCCAATAGTAATCATCGATAATTCACCGGAATAGTATATTAATTAAATACGGGATGCTATATTTGCATATGCAAAATATAATATTACTAAACATTATTGGATAGTGCATTATATTTATCTTTCACAATAATAAAATTTTACTATACATTTTTCTTTATTTCTTTTTAACTTGATACATATTGACCCAACACAAATTCTAAGAAAATATTCATCAGAAATTTATTTTATTAAATTAAACTTATTAATTTTGTACTTTAAAGATTTAAAGTTAAGTTTAAATATTAGTATTTCTATATAAGAAAAAAATAATTTAAAAATTTAAATTTACTAAAATAAA
>NC_061118.1:96886291-96887792 GCF_002878395.1 Capsicum annuum
CTTTCACAATAATAAAATTTTACTATATATATATATATATTTTATTTCTTTTTAACTTGATACATATTGACCCAACACAAATTCTAAGAAAATATTCATCAGAAATTTATTTTATTAAATTAAACTTATTAATTTTGTACTTTAAAGATTTAAAGTTAAGTTTAAATATTAGTATTTCTATATAAGAAAAAAATAATTTAAAAATTTAAATTTACTAAAATAAATAAATAAATAAAAAGATTAATTTTCTATATAAAAGTCAATCAAAATAATAAAATTGATTTACTTTAAATATTTAGTTGCAATTAATTAAGATAATTTTTTTTTTATCATGATTTATGCTGCACCGATAAAATTTTGAGAGTTGAATAGAACTTTTATCTATTTTTAAAAAAGTATTTTAACTTGTTAGTTATTATGATTTATAATAATTTTTACTAATTATTAAATAATATATTTACTCCTTGTGTCCCAATTTATGTAGCTTCGATACAATTTTGAGAGTCAACAAAAATTTTTATATATCTTTTAAATATTTTAAATTGTTAATTATTATGATTTGCAGTACTTTTTCGTTTATCTTAATTTATGTGACATTGCTAAATTAATGAGAGTCAATAAAATTTTTATATGTCTTTTAAATATTTTAAGTTATTAATTATTATGATTTATGGTAAAAAATTAGTTTTGAACATGATAGCCAATTAAATAAATAAAAAATTTTTACTTTCAATATGTAGTTATAGTTAATTAATATAAATTAATAGAATATATTAAATATTTAAACCATTATAATGAAACAATGAAACTATTATATATTGGGGTATTATATGTAATTAAGTGAGAGTAAAGGGGTATTTTGGTAATTACATAAGAGGTGGTCGAAACCACCTCTTCTATATAATAGAAATATTGGTACGTACTCCTTCGTATCAACAATCGATCAACTATATTTTACGAAAATAGTGATTCTCTTTTTGGTTGTCGCAAGTTTTACCTTTTATACAATATTTATTATTTATTGTTTATATTGACAATATGCAACACTATTCAAGTTACAAAGGTTTAAAAAACATCATGATTTCTTAATAAAATATAAGATTTTAATGCATTTTTGGTGGAACATAGTGGGTGATTAATTTTTTCTCTTAATTTACGAACATCTTTTCATAGTGTGTTAGTTTTGCTACAAAAAATGAACACATAACTGTGCTACTTCTTCTTTTTTTTCCACGTTTAGGAGTCCTTTTGGTTAGGATTAATTTCCTATCATAACTAGAATTATCTTTCTTAATGCATTAGGCTCTTAAAGGTGGGGTTTCGTGACCAATAATTAAAAAATTAAAGGCAAAAATAGCAAAATATTACGAAAAGAATTCGTTGTAGAATAGATTTCCTATTATTTTAGCCAAGTAGAATCCTCATTAATGCATGCTTAGGAATAGCGGTTTGGTTGTCATGATTTTTTTAGCTATTATTCTTAATATTTAAAATGTATATT
>NC_061118.1:96890792-96914726 GCF_002878395.1 Capsicum annuum
TTGTGTTTCTGATTCCTTGTATGGTTCTTGGTATAGGGTTGGCTTTTGCTTGGTTTTTTTTTTTTTTTTTAGTTATCAGGAAGATAGAAAAAAACAAAGTACCGTTAATAATATTTAATTTAGAAAATTAAATTAATGAAGAAAATATCTTAGCTACTGGTCCATGATTGGAATTTGAAGAACGTAGGGATATACCCCTTCATTTCGCAATAAGTGAATTATTGAGGTATTTATTGATGTTTCAAAATAAATAAATTATTAAATTTTTTTTTCAAATTTATCCTTATGATTTGATAATCACTTAACTTTTAAAAAGGTATTACAAAATTAATTTTTTCTTTTTTTTGAGATAAAAATAAAAAATTATGTTAAATTAATATTTTTAATAGATTTTTTTTTTAATTTATATATCAAAATTTAATAATTTATTTATTATGAAACGAAAGAGTATTGATATATTTAGTGATTGCGTGGGAATAGTGGGTGGGGTGGGTTACGTGTTGCGTCGAATTTATCCATCCTCTCTCTTATCAACTTTTAATGCAAAAAGAGGAAAAAGCTGATGAGAAGTTGAAAGAGCAAGAGAGGTGACAAAGAAGCAAAGTGAATGTAGGTGGCAGATAATTGGGACAGACTGTAGGAAGAGAGAAAAAACGAGTGTTGTGGTCTTTAATCGATATCTATAATATATAAATTTACCTATAATTTATAATATATTAATAATGTGAATGATTTTAAAAATATTATTTGAAGTTTTCATTCTTCATTAAAGATTTTTTTTAGATAGAATTATTTTTTAATATTTAATATTTAAAAATTAATTAAATATATTTATAGAAAAAATTTTACTTATTAAAAGTAATCAGAATTAATAATAACTAATACTTTTTTCATTAGTTAAAAAATTTAAATCAACTAAATTTTATTTTAGAAAAATTTAAAAAATCTAAAAGTAAATCTAAAAGTGTTAGAACAAGAAAAATTTAATAAGTATCAAATTTTTAAAAGTTCTAAGTAAGTAAATAAGAATGTAATCAATGATTTGTAAAGATTTGACTTTAAAAATAAGAAAAAAAATTAAATATAAGAGAAATAATCATATTATAAATATGATTCAAAGATTTTAAATTAACTTAATTGAATTAATTTTAATAGGAAACAGTTTATTCTTGATGGTGTTTGACACGAATAAGGATTAATTGGATCTCAACGCATCCATCAGACAAAATAAAAAATTAGGAAAAAGAAATATCAAAAGAATCTGTGTTAGGTGGAAAATAATGAGGACATGTAGAATCAACAAGAGAGTCCGAAAATAAGGTAGTCATGAGAAGTGTAACGATATCGAATGGTAAGGGTGCTAAGTGGGTTGGGCTGGGTCAACCTGAAATCAGCTCGCGAGAGTTATTCGAGTTATGGGTTGGTCTGGATTCGGACCTGGTTAAACGGGTCAGTTCGATTTCTGGCCTAACAGTAAAAAAAAAAAAAATTTAAAATAGTTCTAATTCGGTCCACTTAATCCAACTTGATCCAACCCACCTAAACTCGATCAAAATCGATTAAAAATGCGGTCAAAATCGATGAAAAAGCAAAAAAAAATAAAATCTCCATTATACACTATATATATCCACCTATATACATTTTAAATACGTTAAATAATACATATACATTATATATATATAGCATATACTACATTACTATTTAAAAAATATATACACATAATACATATACATAATTACACATGTAATATATACGTACAATAGAAGATATATACACATATAAACGTACCATTCAATATATACATACTACTTTAAGTAAAATATACTACAATATATACACACACTATATATATAGTTATATACTAATTTGTAAAACATATACATATATATACGTTAAATATATACGTTTATAGAAGATATATATATACATATATATATACGTACCATTCAATATATACATACTACTTTAAATAAAATATGCTACAATATATACATACACTATATATATAGTTATATACGAATTTATAAAATATATACACATGTATACGTTAAATATATATATCTATACAAGATATATACATATGTATACGTACCATTCAATATATACATACTACTTTAAATAAAATATACTACAATATACATACCACAATATATACACATACACTATATATATAGTTATATACTAATTTGTAAAATATATACACATGTATACCTTAAATATATACGTCTATAGAAGATATATACACATGTATACGTACCATTCAATATATACATACTACTTTAAATAAAATATACTACAATATATATACTACAATATATACACACACTATATATATATAGTTATATACTAATTTGTCAAATATATACACATGTATACGTTAAATATATAGTACTATAGAAAATATATACACATATATACATACCATTCAATATATACTACTTTAAATAAAATATACTACAATATATACACACACACACTATATGTAGTTATATATTAATTTGTAAAACATATACACATATATACGTTAAATATATGCGTCTATAGAAGATATATACACATATATACGTTAAATATATGTATATGTTAAACATATATACCTGTATATGTTAAATATACACGTCTATAGAAGATATATATACATGTATACATACCATTCAATATATACATACTACTTTAAATAAGATATACTGCAATATACATACTACAATATATACACACACACTATATATATAGTTATATACTAATTTATAAAATATATACACATGTATACGTTAAATATATAGTACTTTAGAAAATATATACACATATATTCATGCCATTCAATATATACATACTACTTTAAATAAAATATACTACAATATATATACTAAAATACATACACACACACTATATATAATTATATATAATTATATATTAATTTTAAAACATATAAACATGTATACGTTAAATATATACGTCTATAGAAGATATATACACATGTATACGTACCATTCAATATATACATACTACTTTAAATAAGATATACTACAATATATATACTACAATGTATACACACACTATATATATATATAGTTATATACTAATTTATAAAATATGTACACATGTATACGTTAAATATATAGTACTTTAGAAAATATATACGCATATATACATGCCATTAAATATATACATACTATTTTAAAATAAATACTTCTTTAAATAAAACATATGCTACTTAATGTAATAAATTAATAATACTTTATAGTAAATTAGTAATATATTAAAACTAGGCCAAATCCATCGGTGGCCCCCTAAACTTGGCACGAACTTTCACTTAGGCACCTCGAATAGACATTGTTCACTTTTGGCACCTCAAATAGCCATAAAGTGTGTCACTTTGGTACCTTTCGACATCAGCACTGGTGAGTGTGTCTCACTCACTGCCAACGTAGAAAAAATGGCCAATTAATTTGTGCCAACTCATTTAAATTGCCACATCACTATATACACCTATAATTATTTTTTTATTGAAACAAAGATTAAAACACATGGATAGGGACCAATTATAAAAAGAAATTTGTCATTTTTATAAAAATAATGTTTATATAATTAATTTAAATAAAAAATATTAATAACCCCACCCCCACCTTATATCATCTTCCTAACCACCCCACCTCACCCCATATCATCTTCCTCAACCCACCCCACCCCCTAAATCGTTTGTCGCCAACCTACCCCTATCCCCTACCCCCACCCACCCACCCCTTTCATATTATCTTCTTCAATCCATAAACGCCCGCCCCCGCCACCCCCACCCTCAACGTTTTCTTTTTCTTTTTTCTATTCGTACATTTTTCTTCAATTTTCTTTCATATCCACTATCGAAATTCCATTACCACCATAGCATCAAAATCACTAAACTCAATCACTGAAGAAATTATCATTCAAATCCATCACTTACACAGCTTATTACCACTCTTTGAAATAAAAGGAAAAAAAGAAATCTCTTTTTGTTTTTCATTTTCGCATGCTTGAGGATCAGAATTTCTTTCACCTCATCTCTCTCTTTAGCATTTGAACGTTTATTGTTAACTTGGAGTGCTTTTTTAGTGATGATTATAGTCAATCAGTTAGGATGGAGATGGTCTATGTACTTGGTGGAGAAAATTGTCACCTTGTAACATCAATTTTTTGAACTCAATTATCATCAATTCTTGACAAAACCTGCAGCTCCATAAAATAGATGCAAAAGATTATGTATACTTGGTGTGTTTTGGACATTGATTCATAGGTGAGGTGAGGGTAGGGGCGCTGGGTATTTGGAGAATAAGGAGATTTGGTTGGGTAGGTGGGGGTTGGGTATTCGAAGAAGATGATTTTGGTAAGTGGGTGAGAGTGTTTGGAGAAGATGGGTTTGGGGGGTAGGGTGAATAGAGGTGTTTGATTTTTTTTTATTTAAATTAATAATTTAAAAGTTATTTGGATAAAAAATGAGGAGAAGATGGTAAAATTAAATAAAAAATGAGCGAAAATACAGCTATCACGCGTCAAATCGCGAGTGTAATACACTCTCTTTGTTGAATCAGCAAAAAGTGTCAAAGTGACACGCTTTATGACTACTTGAGGTGTCAAAAGTGAACAACGTCCACTTGAGTTGCCTAAGTGAAAGTTCGTGCCAAGTTTAGGGGGGTACCGATGGGTTTGGTCTTAAAACTAAGTATTTAATTTAAACTAAAAATTCAATTTAAATCATTAAATGGAAAAAATTACAAAGTAAGGACTAAGGAGTGAATGAATGTTAGAATTTTATTGATTTCAAAATGATCCAGAATTTATAATTTACATGAATGAAAAATCTACAAATTTTGCATCATTTTTTCCAACTCATTCATGTTAATATTAATGGGAACTTACATAGGATAGTCAAAGTCAACGGGGGCAAAACCATGCATTGGACTTGATTCTGCCGAGTTCTCCTGTGAAGTCATAATTTCTTCAAGTCTCTACTCGTCGTTCGTCTCTGCTTCCATTCATTGATTTCTTCGTTCGTCTATAATCCAATCTCTAAGGCAAACTAATACATTCATTGCATTACTTCCCAATGAATGTTGGTTGTCTCCAAACTGTTGTCGTCCCTGACTAAAAGCGCTCTCCGATGCAACAGTTGACATTGGACATTCAGGATATCTCTAGCTAATCTTGAAAGCACAGGATATTGTGCTTCATTATTCCCCCACCAATCCAACGTGTTGATCCGTCGTCTGCGATCCTCTAGCGGTGATCGAAGATAATACTTCAGCTCTTCCCGATAAGTTGTTGTGTAAACTCCCTCCTCAACACTGTTCCAACAAGGCAAATCATAAAAGTGATTAGGAAAATCACTATGTGCCGGCCTTTTAGAAGATGATGGCTCCTCGGAAGGACAAGGAGCGACAGATAGAGTGATATTTCTTGCTATAACTAAATCAACTAAATCATCATAGTGGTTATATAATTTATCTATATAAGAGTTCTCATCGGGCATAGCCGTCCACAAATCAGGTTGTTCTTGTTCTTTATCATCAGAATCATTGTTAGTATTTATTTCTAAGTTAGCATAAATAATAGTACTAAAGTGGCACATAGTATTATATTTCATGCACAAATTTAGCATAGCATCAACCAAGTAAATAGGGGGAATCGGAAAAAAATATTTTTAAAATTTAGTAAACATGGCACGAACAGCTTCTTTATAACCTTCTCTATTTTTATATTATTTGAGTAAACCAAAAATATTGGTTATATATGTCAAAATATTACAAACAGTAGGATAATAAGTACCGAAAAATTGAACCGTAGCTATATAAAATTTTTGCGAAAACTTAACAAGATCTTTAGTTACAGCCCAGTTAGAATCATATAGCATGCAGTGGGAAGAATCAGCAAACGAACCACAATGTTAGTTCAAAGATAGTGTAATAGGAACTCTATATTTATAATAAGTTTTCAAAAAATCATATGTAGTATTCCATCTAGTTTGAAATTCTTCAGGCATCAATATCGGCGCAAGTCCATTTTATTTACATTTAAGTTTAAAGTCTTTAATTCAACTTCTACGATTATTTCCTTGAATAAAACCAACGGCAAGCCGATTTTTTTTAATATTAAACTCAAAAAACTCAAGACCATCTTTTACAATTAAATTATATATATCACAAGCACATTTAACATGAAAAATTTTAAGTAACGACGGAGATAGCTTAGATTTTAACTTTGTTATATCAGTCTTGTTGTTAGAAGTATTATCAAAAGCAATACATAAGATTTTATTCTCAATACCGTGATATTCTGCAACTTTAGCAATCGAATCAGCAATAAAATCTCCGGTATGCTTACGATCTTCATCATATAAAAAAGAAAGAATACATTTTTGCATAACAAAATTACTATCTATCCAATGACAAGTAATGGTTAAATAATCATTTTTATTTATATTACGACCAAGATCAGAAGTTAGGGACATTCTACACTGAATATTTTTTATCAATGCTGATAAATAAAAATAATATTGTGAATGAAGTCTAAAAATATCGGCCCTACAAGTACTTCTAGAAATACCATTAAACATAGGATTATAAATTGCTTGAATCAGAAGAAGGAAAACTAAAAGGCAAACAACCCACAGCTAGCATTTTAGCTATTTTTTCCCGGTTTCTCAATTTATTATACTTCTTCATTACCTGACGGGTTACTGGATCCATTCTAGTTTGTGTTGGCCCACCAACATCCACACCACCTTATGCAATATTTAACTCTCTTTCGTGATTATCACTTATATGTCTCATTAACGTACCCGTACCCCCTTGTTTGCCTCTTATTTTATGCTTATATATTTGTTGACAAATATTGCATTGCACCTCAATATCTGATATACGTTCAAAAAATTATTATGCAATACTAGTTGGTTTACGAGCTCTTGGGGCATGGGGAGGATTGGGAGAGAGATTAACCGATTTAGATTTAACGTTAGCATTTTCTACTGCGGGTGTCTCACCAATATTTTCATCATCTTCGTCTAAATTAACCGCATCTACTTCATTTTCTTCTTCTATACCGTAATTTTTCTGAGCTTCTACATAATTCATATCGTGGGCACCTAAACCTAAAGGTGCACCTGCTTCTTCCTCAAAAGGTTGACTAAGCGGTGCCAGAGGCACACGGGTATATCTACTACTTGAAGTACCTTTACCGCTAGTAATTCATTTTTTACTACCACTACCACTTTTGGGACAAAAAAATTTAACACCTTTAGTGGTGATGTTTCTTATTTATCCATAATATAAATTAAACAAAAAAAATTCAAAATAAGTAAATATAATAAAATTAAATATTCAACAATTAATACACTAAATAAAAATTAAACGTAAGAGATGGAATGACAATACCAAATTTTGGAAGTATCCGAAGGTTGCGACTTTAGAAACTTCCACTTGTACTTTGTAATCACAAAATTAAAAAATTAAAGTGAGCACTTTAGGAAATTAAATATATAGAATATTTGAGAATTGAGATTTGAGAGAGAATGAGATTTGAGAGAATGAAAAATTGTGTGGAAAATGATTTGAAAGTGTAGGGTATTTACAGGATTTTTTTGGATTTTAAAAAATAATTTAATTGATTTTATTTTTAATAAAAATGAGATTTTAGCCGTTTTGGGCTCCCAACGGCCATTTTTCAAAAGTTCCGTTTAAAAAAAAAAATTCTTAACCGGGCCAGTTAACCGACGGGCCTGGATCGGTTTTGGTCCGGGCTAGGTTAATCGGGCCTAAAAAAATTAACTCAGCCCGGAACTCGGTACCCTACAACCCGTGGGTTGACCGGGCCGGGTTGGTGTGGTGGGCCGGGTCAAATCTGTCCGATTGATAGGTTTATACCGAAGGCATAGTTGGAGGAGCCTGCACTTAATAAAAGATCCAGAATCAACAATTTGGAAAAATGTGATTAAGTCTTTGTTTGGCATTGCTTATTTTTTAAAGAGAAGAATTTATTTTGAGAAAAAGTATTTTTTTGAAAAGAAAGGTATTTGATAAATTTGGAAAAATGTTTTCAAAAAAAGCAGAAACAGAAAATTACTTTTTTTAATGACTAAAATATTCCTATCACTCTTTCTCTCTCTCACACACACAAATATATAATTAACATATCTTATCAATATGATTAAAGTTTGATTTTAATATTTTATACTTCATATTTACATCATAACTTTTTATTTTATTTTTGATTTATGTATTATTATTTTATTTTCACTCATTTTCTTTAAATAAATTTTAAAAAAATCATTGATGATGATTCGAATAATATATGACTTTTTATTTTTTATTATTAATGATAACAAATGACAGATGAATCATGTTACAAAAATAAATGATATTTTGACAATACTTGCAAATTTTTCTCGAATATTTAATTTTAAATAAATAATTCATGAAAAGTAACATATTTATTATCATGTAATTTACATATATTTAAAAGAAGGTAATGAGCCTTCTGGTATACCTTCAGAAGTACAAGACAGATTTTCTACTAGTATGGAGATAATACATAATAAAATTAGGGATGAAATCAGTGGCAGGTCCAAAATTTTTGTTCCGGAGGGTCCATTAAAATTACATTATAAAGCAAAGTGGACACTCGCTAAATTTTAACCTACCTTATCATGTCTTTTTAACGTTTCTTCTCAGTTTGCTTTGCGAGTCCTTAAATAATATTGTGCCTTTTTCTTACTTTCACTTTGCAGTTTTATTTTATTTCAAAAAAAATTTCCTTCAAATTAATCCCCCTACAAAAAAATAAGGTTCTAAAAAATGTGTAAGCATTAAATTATTTATATTATAATATATAATTAGTACTCAAAACAAAATAAAAATAAAATAAAAATTACTGAACAACATCAATATTAATATATTGAATGATAAAATATAGTTTAAAAGAACGAACTATGTAATTCGATAAAATAATCTGTAAAAATTGAGAAATTAAAAAAAAATTGTACTATATAAAATTAGTCAAATATATGAAATTATTTTGAACAAACGTGACATAAAACGTATAAAAAGAAATATGTAAATATATATATATATATATATATATATATATATATGAATAACAGAAGTAGACATGTTAACAAATGGAGGACTTTTTTATATGATAAACTCTGTAGAATTTGGAAAATATATAAAGATAGGAATTCAAACTAAAGGATATGAAGAAATGAATAATGGTAATAATTTACTAATATGTGTAGGATTTATAGGAAAACTACCATCTCCAGAGGAACTTGCCGCGCTTTCCATAAATTCCTTTATACTTTCGTCTATACTATAAATTGATTCTGAGTCTTCACTTTTTATTTTCTTCTTACGTGTATAACCATAATTATCTTTTCTTAAATCACATTTTATAAAATGCTCTTTAATTTCTTCAAGTCTTAAGTTTCCTAATTTACAACCTGTACATTCAAATACTCTATTGTTATTTATTTCGTATAGGGCTTCTGCTTTCATTATGGCCTTACTTACTTCAAAACCACCTTTTTCCAGCATCCTCAAGTAGATCAAGACCAAATTAATACTATTTTTACATAATTCCATTTTCTTTCTGCTTATTATTAGTTACAATATATGATAATAGATGGATATATATATATAGGGTGGGGGAGGGGGAGAGGGGAGAGGGGAGAGGGGGTTGAAAATTAATTTGAAAGTTATATAAATCTAGTTATGACTTTAAACTGGTACTAAAATCATCAAAAAAATTATATGTATTGAAATATTTTTAATTCCAACTATATAAAAATTTTGTACAAAATATTCTAGGCTCAATATTTATACTAGAAAAAATAAAAAATAAATATTTTTTAACTAAATAATAAATATACATAAATAAATTAAATGGACTAATTAATTTCTGTTAATTAAGGCTCAATTGGCAAAGTGAAAAAGGCCGAAGTCCAACTACACATTAAATAGAAAAAGGAGTGAGAAGGAGAAAAAGCTTTCAAAAAAAACCATCAAAAATGCTGCAGTGAGAATCAACCCCACAACTTAAAGCATTGAAATAAACCCCCTTGACCATTGAGTTACGCATTTCAATTGTATTGAGGGGGGTCATTAAGGCCATTATATCCATATAATTCAAATTTGACTTTATATATATAATGTAATTTTTTGATTGAGGGGTTTCGAGTAAACCCCCTCACCGCCACGTAGATCCGCCCCTGGATGAAATCGTTGAGAATTTTGTGATGTATGAAGGAATAATTATTTTTGTCGTTAATTTTTTCATAAATAATGATTTATGAAATAACTTTTATATTTATTTTTGTTTGATATTTTAAATTGATATTTAAATTATTTAAGAAATATATCATTATTAATATTTTTAATGTATTTATGTATATAAATATTGATTGAAAATTTTAGAGTACGTGCTTTTTAATTAAATAAAAATAAAATTTTAATTTAAAATATTATAATTGTTGTAAATATATAGCCATGTATAATGAATGTCTACTTTACCATACCTACTTTACCACATATTGTATGTTTAGTTGTGGTAAAGTTACAAACCCCAAGGTTAGTTTTTTCCTATAAATAATGGGTTTTCCTTCATTGTTATCCATCTCTCAATAGATAAGAATTACTCTCTATTCTCTCTCTACTCTTCTTTTTTGTTCTTTAATATTTTATAATACGTTATCAGCACGAGACTCTGCCAAACAAGGTAAGATTAGAAATCTAAAGTAATTTCAAGGTTAGTAATTCCTTATGTTATTTGTCTTTTACTACTAATAATATAATTATTATTGGATTTGAGGGAAAAAATTGGTTTGGAACCATTTATGTTTTAAATTTATTCCTCAAGAACAATATTATAAAAAGAAATGATAATATATTGGGTTTAAGTCCCATCAATTTATGCCTAAGACACCTTTATATGGATAAGACATTGAGTTTGAATCTCAATACACCATATTGATGATATTATGATGGCTAACGCAAACTAATGGGTGTTTAGTGAAAAGTCATGAAACATGTCCCATTAAATATGCTCCATTCCTTGAATTAAATGTGGTAGCAATAAATCATATGTATCCCTTCATTTGCTTTTATAGTAGCTATCATAATTTGATACGCTTAAGGCATGATTATATTTCATTCCTGGAAATGAGAATTTCTTTTATTATAAATACAGATCTATACCCTGGGGTGAATGTGACTGTATATACACTTAAACGTATTCTTTTTTTGAAAATATCACAATCCACATCTAAAAGAGGTAGAATAATTGAAAGATTGAATATCTTCAAATAATTGAAAGATTGAATATCTTCAAGTTACTGTGGTAAGAAACATAATGTGAAAAATTACCCAAGCATGATGAAATTACATGCCATAGTAAACTAAGAATTTATTGTTCATTGATACAAAATTCATGTCACAGTAAACAAGAAGTTTACTAAAGTAAAAGAAACATGTCATGGTAAACTTGGAGTTTACTAGTACAAATAAATTCATAAGTTGACATGAACGATTATGACATCTCGAAGATGTGCATATTGAGTATTAAACATATATTGAAGAATTCAAAAATTCTTCATGAACTTTAATGTTGTTCGTTCTCATGATAAGTTGGTTGGACCAACTAATGTTGGTTGGTGTAACGCCCCGCAATCGGGTCCCGAAACATCACACGGTGCTTAAGGCTACAAGTAGCCCCAAGCTAACCCTTTGAGCCTTCTACTTCATATATTAGCTTACTTAAAGATAAAAAGCATGAACTCAACACTGTGACATCATAAAATGAGAAATATGAATGAAATACTTGGTCTGAACAAACTACAACTCAAAGAAAATCTCGAAGTGCTGATAATCTGATGACTAGTCTGACAAACCTCTACTACTCCAAACTAGAGAACCATTGGGACAGGTACCCAACTGACTCATACTCAACTGGCAAGGATTAAACAACTACTAAATAAAACTGGATGTCTGAGAATAATCGGTCCCTAAAATAGGAGGACTCACCATGGTTGATATATAGATAGGAGTGCTCGAAAGGATCACTGGTGAGGCTGAGACTGAGCACCTGAACCTACATTACGAGACTATATGGCACACATACAAAATATGTGGGTCAGTACTTTGGAAGTGTACTGAGCATATGGGGGAGTGTGCAGTTAAAATACTCAATATCATAAGCTTTTATAGAAAACCTACATGGTGTAAAACATACTCACATAGCTTGAAATAAATATATGCCACAAAACTCATAAATCATCATGCTTTTACTTAAAACCTCAAATTATCATGACACCTGAAATTATTAGGACCCTAGCTTTCAAAAACACTTATACTTTCAAAACTTTGTAACTTTAAGACTAAAACTCTTTGAAACTTGGAAGACTTTAGGACTTAGAGAACTTTAGTAACTTAGGGAGTTTCTCTTAACCGACATAAACTATGTGAGCTACATGGAGTTCAACGTCTTACCCACGTTGGGGAGAGCTGTTCTATCCTTGCCATCGGATAAAATCTTAACTTTAGTGATCACTATCTTAACCCACTTGGGGTATATCAAGAACCTACGAGGGCACGTACTTCTAGGGCATGAAACCTCAGAATCAAGCCCAACTCGGTGCTAAATACTACTCCCTTACTTAGCTCAGAACTTTAGAAAATCTACCTTAAAACAATTCAACAATATATATATATATATATATATATATATATATATATATAATGGGTGCCAAAATGCATCCGCTTTACTTCAAACTCAAGAATGTGGATTTCTATCTTAACTTACAATCAAAACTCACTTTTTGATATTCTTTAAAAATCACTAACATCTCATTCTCAAACTCATGCTTTAAACATAAGGTTCAATTCACTACAATAGGACTTGAAATTCTCAAAACATGCTATAGACGTTGAATTGTGCAACTTAAACCATAAATTGATAATTTAAAACATTAATATGCATAATAATATTATAACTCAAAGCTTGGGTAAGACATAGTTTCATAAAACTCATAATATAATAACATGATAGGAATTCTCCATGAATTTACGAAATACTTTATGAAAATATGTAACTTTTGGGCACAAGAACAAAAGGGTGTTCTTGTTCAAAACCACCTACCTTAAGCTTGGAGATTTTGGATGACTTCAAAAATTTTGAAAGGTTATTCACGAACTATTGGGTGTCCCTCGTAGCCCTCTTAACGGGGAATTCAAATATGCAAGAATTATTGAATTCTCACGTTTGAATCTCTAGATAATTGGGTTTTTATGTTGAAACCCTAACCTTGTGGTTGAAGGTGTGTAGAGAATTTTGAGATGTTTAACTAAAGAGAAATAGAAGAAAATACGTTCTCTGAGGGTTATAAGTCATGGGAAGTGCAGTAAAAAGACCAAAATATCCTTGCAAAAACATCATTAAATTGCTAAAAAAAATAGTTGACGACATTCGTGACAAGTCATCACGAAATGTCGTCACAAAAGGGTGGCTTTTATGATTTTCGACTTAAGGTTGACGACATTTTGTGACAAGCCGTCAAACTTATGACAAGTCATCACAAAATGTCGTCACAAAATGTTGGATTTTGTGACTTTTGACTTATGGTGACGACATTTTGTGACAAGCCGTCATGCTTGTGACAAATCATCACAAAATGTTGTCACGAAATTTTCAGGCTGATACGCTGGAGTAAAATGGGCATAACCCTTTGCTACAATAACGGATTTTAGCAAAATTGGTATCGTTCGAAATCTAATTCAATTATCTTTCTTTTGGTGGGTCATGAGCTCAGAAATTCATAGTATAACGAGAGATATACTCATTTGAAGTTGACCATACCAATATCCATCTCAAGAATTCAATCGGCAAGGAATGTTTTGATTCGTCTAATAGCTAGGACCCTTTTGAGGCCCTAATACTCATCAAGCTAGATTATGTAGCTACCAAATCACTAACTTTATTTCTAACGAGCTTGAAACAGGGTTCTACTATTAGTTGAAATTCTTAGGGTATTATAATATCTCCCCCTTGGAAACATTCGTCTTCGAATGTCACTAGTTAAGCTGGGAATGCAAAGAAACTGAGGATACACAGTTAGAATAGTTCTCTAAATTGAATCTATGTCATTCTAAACTTTCAAGTATTTCTGAGAGTGCACAAATTTGCAACAAAATAACTATATAGCTGAATCTTTGGTTAGATAGGGAATAAATTAAGAAAAAGTAATACCTTCGACTTGCTCTAAACTTGTGAAGAAGAGGTGTGGGTACTTGGATTGCATATCTGCTTCGGCTTCCCAAGTAGCACCCTCAACTGATTGGTTCCGCCATAAAACCTTGGCCAATGAAACTTTTTTGTTCCTTAGTCTACGGACTTGGTAATCTAGGATCTCAACTGGAACCTCATCAAATAAAAGGTTATTCTGAACATCTAAGTTATCTGAAGAATCAACAACGATAGAATCACCAATATGCTTCCTAAGCATGGAAATATGGAAAATAGGATGAACAACTGACAACTCCGTAGGCAGCTCAACTTTATAGGCTACGTTCCCAACACGGCTAAGAATTCTGTAAGGGCTAACGTAACGAGGACTAAGTTTCTCTTTCTTCCTAAATTTTTTCACCCCTTTCATGGTGAAATTTTCAGATACACCAAATCATTAACTTCGAACTCAAGGTCTTTTCGTCTCACATCTGCATATGACTTTTGACGACTCTGAGCTGTTTTTAACCTTTCTCTAATCAACTCCACCTTCTCCATCGCCTCAAATACTGTATCAGGTCCAACCAAAGTAGATTCACCCACTTTGAACCAACCTATGGGTGATCTACATCTCCTACCATATAATGTCTCGAATGGTGCCATCTTGATACTGTCATGGTAACTATTATTGTAAGCAAACTCTATCAACGACAAATGCTCATCCCAACTACCTTTGAAATTAAGGGCACACACCCTCAACATGTCTTCCAAAGTTTGGATAGTCTTCTCAGCCTGACCATCTGTCTGCGGATGAAAAGCGGAACTCATATGAACTTGGGTACCAAGACCCTTCTGTAATGCTCTCCAGAACTAAGAAGTGAACTAAGTACCCCTATCTGAAATAATAGACAAGGAAACTCCATGTAACCTGACCAACTCCCGAATATATAATATAGCATAGTCCTCAGCTGTTTAAGATGTGTGCATAGGTAAGAAATGTGTTGACTTAGTCAGCCTGTCGACAATAACCCAGATGGAATCATGATGGCATCGGGAAGAGGTAAGCCAGCCACAAAATCCATATTTATCTCTTCCCACTTCCAAGTTGGGATACTAAACTCTTGTATCACACCACTAGGTCTTTGGTGCTCAACCTTAACTTGTTGACATGTTGCACACTTCGCCCCAAAATCAGCTATATCCTTCTTCATACCACACCACCAATAGATTTCCCACAAGTTGCGGTATATCTTGGTAGTGCCGGGATGAATAGAATACCGCGCACCATGCACTTTAACCATAATTCTCTGCCTTAGATCACCAACATCAGGAATACATAATCTACCTTGCAACCTCAACACCCCATCTTCCCCTAGAGAGAAAACCTCTACCTTTTGGTCCTTGACTGACTCCTTCAGTCTGACCAAGCTAGCATCTAAGTCTTGCTTCTCCTTCACTTCCGAAACCAAAGAAGATTTGGAACTATTCTGCACCAAAATATTTCCCTCAGTGGAATCAAGAAACTTAACACCCAGTCTAGCCAGACGATGCACATCACGAGCCAACTCTTTCTTACCTTCATCCACATGCGAAATACTACCCATAGACATCTTGCTAAGGGCATCTGCCATAACATTGGCCCTTCTCGGATGATACAAAATGCTTATATCATAGTCTTTTAACAATTCTAACCACCTTGGCTGCCTAAGATTCAACTCCTTCTGAGTCAACACATACTGCAGGCTTTTGTGATCAGTAAAAACATCAACATGCACACCATACAAATAATGTCTTCAGATTTTCAGAGCAAACACTACAACAGCCAACTCTAAGTCATGGGTTGGGTAATTCTTCTCATGAGATTTCAACTGTCTAGAAGCATAGGTTATAACTTTACCCCTCTGCATCAACACATAACTCAAACCAACTCTCGAAGCATCACAGTATACCACAAAACCATCTACACCATCAGACAAAGTCAACACAGGGGCGGAAGTGAGTCGAGTCTTCAACTCCTGAAAACTCTTCTCACAGGAATCTGACCAGAGAAACTTAACTTTCTTTTGGGTCAACCGAGTCATAGCAGACACAATGGAAGAGAACCCTTCAACAAAACAGCGATAATAACCATCTAGACCCAAGAAACTTCTAATATCAGATGGAGAGATAGACCTAAGCTAATTTCTTACAGCCTCTGTTTTTTGGGGATTAACTCTAATACCTTCAGCTGAAATAATATGACCCTGAAATGCTACGGATCTTTGCCAAAACTTACACTTACTAAATTTGGCAAACAACTTATGATCTCTAAGAGTTTGCAAGATGATTTTAAGATGGTCTGTGTGATCACCCTCACTTCGAAAATACACAAGGATGTCATCGATAAACACAATGACGAACATATTAAGATATGGCTTAAACACTCGATTCATGAGGTCCATGAAAGTTGCTGGGGCGTTAGTTATCCCGAAACACATGACAAGAAACTCAAAATGACCATAGTGGGTTCGAAAGGCTGTCTTCGGGATATCACACCCCCTTACTTTAAGTTGGTAATAGTCGGATCTAAGGTTTATCTTAGAGAAATAACTCACACCTTGCAACTGATTAAAAAAATTATCTATTCTCGGAAGGAGGTACTTGTTCTTGACTGTGACCTTATTAAGCTGATGGTAATCAATGCACATATGCAAAGAACCATCTTTCTTTTGCTCGAAAAGGACAGGTGTGCCCCAAGGAGATACACTGGGCCTTATAAAACCTTTTTCTAAGAGATCTTTGAGTTGTTCTTTCAACTTCTTAAGCTCTGCAGGTGCCATACAGTAGGAAGGAATGGAAATAGGCTGAGTGTCGGGAAGAAGATTGATCTTTAATTCTATCTCTCTATCGGGAGGTACCCTTGGGAGATCTTCTGGAAAGACATCAGAAAACTTATTGACAATGTTGACTGAATGGATACTTAGGGTTTCAGAATTAGTGTCCTTAACTCTAACCAAGTGATAAAAGCAACCCTTAGATATAAGCTTCCTGGCTTTGAGATAAGAAATAAAATGACTCTTGGGAGGTACTGAACTCCCCGACCAATTGAAAACTGGTTCATCAGGAAACTGAAATTTGACTACACTAGTACGAAAATATATAGACCCATAGCAGAAGTGAAACCAATCCATACCCAGGATGACATCAAAATCAACCATCTTTAACTCTATCATATCAGCAAGTGTGACTCTATGAAGGACTGTAACATGACAATTCTTGTATACTTGCTTAGCAATAACAAACTCCCCTACTGGGGTAAAAACTTAAATAGGCTTAAAAATAATTTTGGGACTCTTCTCAAACTTCACAGCAACAAGTGGGGTCACATAAGAAAACTTAATTCGGGGTTCAATAACACATATACATCAAAATAAAATACAAAGAGCATATCAGTAACAACATTGGGAGAGTCCTCCTGCTCATGACGGGAAGGTAGGGCATAGAACCTATTTTGGCACTGATCGCCAGCATTATTAGAAGAAGCGCCCTAAGGAGGAGCTGGATGGGTTGCGGAAGCTGATGCACTAGTGGCTTGGGTCTGGGGCCGGGTATCTCTGCCTATCTTTCCATACCCGAAACAACCATGATGTTCAGCCAAACACTTACCCAGATGGGTCCTACCACACTTGGCACAAGGAGGAAAGTTGGGTTTGCTGCTCACACTATGCTGAGGCCTGGACATAGAAGGCTTATTTCCCTACTCTAGCCTACCTCTGGGTGCTGGGGTACTAGTGGATGAGGGTGCTGGCATAAAAGAATGACTCTGAAACTGAGGGCGGTTCCCCCCCAGGATCGTGCCTAACCGTACTCGTGCTGTTCAGACCTGGCTCTCTTGTTACCTCTCGCTCTATCTCTTTCCCTTATCTTATCTTCTTCTATTTATTGTGTATAGATCATCAGCCTAAACAAATCCATATCCTTGTTCAATATAGCAGTGCGACATTCTTTCAGTACTAAGCCCGACATACCTGTCACAAATTTTCTCATACCAGTTTGAGCGTCGGAGATCAAGTCAGGCGTATATTTTGCTAGCTGATTGAACTTTGAGCAGTACTCCTTAATAGTCATGGAGCCCTGTCTCAAGTTTATAAACTCTCCAATCTTTCCCTCTCTTAACTCCAAAGGAAATAACCTGTCCAAGAATGCATCTTGGAATATCTACCAGGTAATGGGAGCGTCATCCTCCCCTCTAACCTTCCTCCAAGAAACCACCTAGTCATAAGCAATATCCTTCAACCTGTAAGATGTTAACTCTACATACTCTTCTTCGGATACACGCATTACTTGTGTGATCATCCTTATCTCCTCAAAATATAACTGTGGGTCTTCCCCTGCCTTTGACCCATAAAACTCTGGCGGACTCATCCATATAAAGTCACAAATTTTGGCAGAAGCTAAGTCACCTTTCTGCTGCTGAAGAGCTGTGGCCTGATTAGCCTGGACAGTGACAGCTTGGGCCAGTGCCTGGAAGGCTACCCTGAATTCAACGTGGGACATATTTTCATTTAGAGGATCAGCGGGCTGAGGTTGCTGATTGTTGTTATTTCTTCATGCTTGACGGGGGGCATATTCTGAAATAAGAGAGCACGAATTAATAGCTGAGAGAGACAACTTGAGAACGATGGACTTGAGAGGAAGAAACGACTTGTTCCTAAAATATTTCGTAGCCTCTTGCTCATAGATGTGGCATGCTACACACCGATGATCAAGACTCTACTTAACATAGCTTGTCAGATTCCCTAGGACTCTCTAAACCTTAGGCTCTGATACCAAGTTTATAACACCTCGCAATCAGGTCCCGGAACGTCACGCGGTGCTTAAGGCTACAAGTAGCCCCAAGTTAACCCTTTGAGCCTTCTACTTCATATGTTAGCTTACTTAAAGATAAAAAGCATGAACTCAACATTGTGACATCATAAAATGAGAAATATGAATGAAATACTTGGTCTGAACAAACTACAACTCAAAGAAAATCTCGAAGTGCTGATAATCTGATGACTAGTCTAACAAACCTCTACTACTCCAAACTAGAGAACCATTGGGACAGGTACCCAACTGACTCATACTCAACTGGCAAGAATTAAACAACTACTAAATAAAACTGGATGTCTGAGAATAATCGGTCCCTAAAATAGGAGGACTCACCATGGCTGATATATAGATAGGAGTGCTCGAAAGAATCACTGGTGAGGCTGAGACTGAGCACCTGAACCTACATTACGAGAATATATGGAACACAGATAAAATATGTGGGTCAGTACTTTGGGAGTGTACTGAGCATATGGGGGAGTGTGCAATTAAAATACTCAATATCATAAGCTTTTATAGAAAACCTGTATGGTGTAAAACATACTGACATAGCTTGAAATAAATATATGCCACAAGACTCATAAATCATCATGCTTTTACTTAAAACCTCAAATTATCGTGCCACTTGAAATTATTAGGACTCTAGCTTTCAAAAACACTTATACTTTCAAAACTTTGTAACTTTAAGACTAAAACTCTTTGAAACTTGGAAGACTTTAGGACTTAGAGAACTTTAGGAACTTAGGGAGTTTCTCTTAACCGACATAAACCATGTGAGCTATATGGAGTCCAACGTCTTACCCACATTGGGGAGAGTGGTTCTATCCTTGCCATCGGATAAAATCTTAACTTTAGTGATCACTATCTTAACCCACTTGGGTTATATCAAGAACCTACCGGGGCATGTAGTTCTGGGGCATGAGACCTCGGAATTAAGCCCACCTCGGTGCTAAATACTACTCCCTTACTTAGCTCAGAACTTTAGAAAATACACCTTAAAATAATTTAACAATATATATATATATATATATATATAATGGGAGCCAAAATGCATCCCCTTTACTTCAAACTCAAGAATGTGGATTTCTATCTTAACTTACAATCAAAACTCACTTCTTGATATTCTTTAAAAATCACTAACATCTCATTCTCAAACTCGTGCTTTAACCATAAGGTTCAATTCACAACAATAGGACTTAAAATTCTCAAAACATGATATAAACATTGAATTATGCAACTTAAACCATAAATTGATAATTTAAAACATTAATATGCATAATAATATTACAACTCAAAGCTTGGGTAAGACATAGTTTCATAAAACTCACAATATAATAACATGATAGGAATTCTCCATGAATTTACGAAATACTTTACGAAAATATGTAACTTTTGGGCACAAGAACAAAAGGGTGTTCTTGTTCAAAACCACAAACCTTAAACTTAGAGCTTTTGAATGACTTCAAAAATTTTGGAAGGTTATTCACGAATTATTGGGTGTTCCTCGTATCCATCTTAACGGGAAATTCAAATATGCAAAAATTATTGAATTCTCACGGTTGAATCTCTAGATAATTGAGTTTTTATGTTGAAACCCTAACCTTGTGGTTGAAGGTGTGCAAAGAATTTTGAGATGTTTAACTAAAGAGAAATAGAAAAAAATACGTTTTGTGAGGATTATAAGTCGTGGAAAGTGTAGGAAAAAGATCAAAATACCCTTGCAAAAACGTCATTAAATTGTTGAAAAAAATAGCTGACGACATTCGTGACAAGTCATCACGAAATGTCGTCACAAAAGGGTGGATTTTATGATTTTTGGCTTAAGGTTGACGACATTTTGTGACAAGCCATCAAACTTGTGACAATTCGTCATAAAATGTCGTCATAAAATGTTGGATTTTGTGACTTTCTGCTTATGGTGACGACATTTTGTGACAAGCCATCAAGCTTGTGACAATTCGTCACAAAATGTCATCACGAAATTTCCAGGCTGATACGCTGGAGTAAAATGGGCATAACTCTTTGCTCCGATAACAGATATTGGCAAAATTGGTTCATTGGAAAGCTAATTCAATTATCTGTCTTTTAGTGGTTTATGAGCTTAGAAATTCATAGTATAACGAGAGATATGCTCGTTTGAAGTTGACCATACCAATTTCCATCTCAAGAATTCAATCGGCAAGAAATGTTTTGATTTGTCTAATAACTCGGACACTTTTGAGGCCTTAATACTCATCAAGCTAGATCATGTAGCTACCAAATCACTAACTTTATTTCTAACGAGCTTGAAATAGGGTTCTACTACTAGTTGAAATTCTCGGGGTATTACAGCTGTATTCCCTAAATTCTGAAAAGTATAAAAGGTGAATATGGACCCGTTCACCCATTATGTGATCTGTTAAGATGCATCGATATAAGATGATCATTTGTACGTTTATTTTCAAACTGCAGTTTGACATTCATAATGTTGGTTGCTCAATGAAATTGAGTTAAGAGCATAACTTTCAGATTGTGTAATTAAGATAATTCATCTTGATGATGATGGTTTAGCATCGAACACCTTTGATAAATAGCTAAATCATTGCTAATGAGAACAAAGCTTCATGTGCTGGTCTGAAATATGATATGTTGCATATAATAGTACTTGTATGCATTAGACCAATAAATTATGATTAATCTCCCCTCAAAGTTGGATCTAAGTCAGGAATCACACGTTGTCCATCTAATAATTTTGATGTTCGATATACGATTAATGAATATACCATGATGCACAAAGATGGATTCCTCAAAGAAGATGGAGGATGTATGTTAGTTTTCCTAACATAAGGGGGAGATTATAAGCAACTATGAAATATGTTAGGAATTATCATCGAATCCTCATTCAAAAGATAATTCAAGTCAAATGTCAAATGCATCTCATATTTAAGCTGCAAGTGCTCCTATTTTGTGTTCATAAAGGACAAAGTCTATGCATGCGTGAAGCATGATAGACCAATCGATTTCAAATAAAATAATCTTTGAAAAAGATAAGGAGCAAATAATCATAATGAGAAGACAATGTGCTCTTGAAGAGCCCATGACATAACACTTCTTGAAACCTTATAAGAGGTTCAGGTACCTGAAAATAATGAAGTGATGAGATCTCAAAATGTTATGTCGCATTGTGAACCGATACGAAATGATATATCATCAATATCTTTGATACAATATTGGCGCATTATTATGAAAGATTATGAGGATCTGAATTCTACGTTTATTTAAGCCTGCTGACGTAGAAATATTTTTCAAGTAACATGAAAGGATGCATCTTGGTAATTGAAAACTTATTTGATTTGTACTCCACACGCTTGAAGATGTCACACATGAAATATTGAATATTATCACTTGACAAAATATATCTTACAAATACTACAAGGCCCGATATAGCCTTTTCGATTAATTTGTTAGCAAGGTATAGTTTTGCTCCTACTAGGAGACATCAAAATAGGATCAAACACATGATCTTATATTATTATAAAGATTGCAGTCTCGATCTTATTAATTATGTTGATGCTGGGTATTTAATTAACTTGCATAAATCTCGATCTCAAACAGGCTGTGTGTTTATATGTGAGGATACTGTCATATCTTGGAGATATACAAAGCAGTCTATCGTAGCCACTTTATTGAACCATGATGAGATAATAGCTATTCATGAAGCTAGCCGAGAATGTTTATGGTTGAGGTCCATTATACATCTCATTCGAGATAAATGTGGTTTGAAATATGACAATGTACCCATAATTTTATACAGAGATAATGCAACATGCATAGCACATCTTAATGGGGGATTCATAAAAGGAGATAGAGCGAAGCACACTTCATCAAGCATACATGAGCTACAAGAGAATGGTGATATTAACGTGCAACAGATTCGTTCAAGTGACAATGTGACTGATTTATTAACCAAGTCCTCTAATTGCAACTTTCAAGAAGATAGTGCACAAGATCGAGATGCAAAGATTCAAGGATGTTATCATTAGGGAGAGTTAATATGTGTTGTACTCTTTTTCCCTTACGAGGTTTTGTCCTACTGAATTTTCCTTGTAAGGTTTTTAATGAGGCAGCCTATATGCGTATTATCTATCAATTAAACATATAGGGGGGGGTGTTATAAATATATTGCCATATATAATGAATGTCTACTTTATCATATATAGTGAATACCTACTTTACCATATATTGCATGTCTAGTTATGGTAAAGTTACAAATTCCAAGGTTAGTTTTCCCTATAAATAAATGGGTTTTCCTTCATTGGTATTCATCTCTCAAGAGAAATAAGAATTACTCTCTATTCTCTCTTTACTCTTCTTTTTTGTTCTTTTATATTTTATAATAATAATAAATATTTAAAATAAATTTTCTCTATAAATTGATTTTAGTAGTAAAAGTCTATTGATACATATCCTTTTTGATTATTTGTCTTCAAAAATAATTCTTGAAAAAGATTAGCCAAACACAATTTGTTTATCAAAGTATTTTTCAAATGAATTAATCAAATACAAATTACTTTTTTTCAAAAATACTTTTCTGAAGAGCTATTTTATGAAAGTCCTTAAATAAACAATTTTGTAACAGCAATCCCAAACAGGCTCTAAAAGGACATATGTCGACAATATTGTACAAATGGTCTGAGTATATTTGCACCACTAACGATAATGTCATGTGGTCAATAATACCCGTTGGATGTACTCATCTAGGACTCAAATGGAGCCATTTTTTTCTGCATTTGTAAGGACATTTTAATTTCAAACAATTCAACAATATTAAAGGTCACATTTCTGAATCAAGTGTGCTTACAATAA